>NW_025206730.1:0-1214 GCF_004010195.1 Chiloscyllium plagiosum | reverse complement strand
GATGGGGAGGGAAATATATCCCAGGTGGTGGGGTCTTTTTGGAGGTGGCGGAAATGTCGGTGGATGATTTGGTTTATGTGAAGGTTGGTAGGGTGGAAGGTGAGCACGTTCTGTCCTTGTTACGGTTGGAGGGGTGGGGTCTGAGGGCGGAGGTGCGGGATTGGTATTCACTAATTATTCATAATTGAACCATGTAGAAAAAATTGGTGACTGGCTAACTGCTTCTGTTGATATAATTGCCAAAGTGTGTATCGGAGCCTTGGAGGGCACATGGAAGATTAGGGAACAAGAGGGCGATTGGAGATATAGGGGGAATATGTAAGGGGCATGCAGAATGCTGAAGATCAGAGAGCCTAACAATCATGTGATGAACTGGATTGTATATCTCAGTAGTTGGAGGGGAGTCTTCTAACTACCTCCAGCCTTCATTGCCTCTCCTCTGTGCCTGTCTCATCAGCATAGAAAAAGGGCAGAAGGGTGGGCTCCTCCACATTGGAGTTAGGATTGTGAAGTGTGGAATTTTCCAAACTTCTACTTCATCTCTCCTTAGCAAAAGATTAGCCATCCGCCTCCCTAACCTTGTTGCAGCTTCTTATGAAGGTATGTTCACCTGACAACCACCCCACTGTGAAAGTAGATGGTTGTGTTTGGGAAACAAAGACAAAAAAAAAATTAAATGCTCTGATGGTAAGTTTAGTAGAAACTGGGAGAAACCCATTCTCCTGTGTTTGTCAACCACAAATTCCCTCTCTTCCCCATCTCCAACATAAGATTGCAGCCTCTGGAACCTGTATCACTGGATATAAGAGTTGATCAGATTAATCAGTATGCAATACTAATAGTTTCGATCACAAGAAAGTCTACTTCTTGCATTAATCATAAGAACCATTCCACCTCAGTTAAAATATGATGAAATACTAATGATTCCATGGTGGTTCTCCCATGTATCCCCTCTGACTTCACTAGGAACCTTGTGAAAACTCAATTAAATTATCTTTAAATTACCTTTAATAATCTTTAATACCTTTAAGCTAACCAATGACATTTAAGGATCAATAATTTGTATTTTACATAATCATGACAAGAGACGTAGTTCAAAAGGTGTGAAGGAATAAAAAAAATTCAGCTTGTTTAGCTCAGTGTGTCATTGAGATACTCTTCAGTTTATGCCTGATCAATTTTTAATCATCTTCTTTTCAATGCATATTCCACTT
>NW_025206729.1:4079-12000 GCF_004010195.1 Chiloscyllium plagiosum | reverse complement strand
TGTCCTACTGGTAGGACTGATGCAGCAGAAGTGGTGGCACATTGACTCCAGACCTCTCAACGGCTTCAGGTTAAACACTGAGCAAGGAAACCTCCTGCTGATTACCATATATCATCCTCCATCAGCTGTTGAATAAATATTCCTCCCTTGGAGGAAGCACTTAGGGTAGCAAGGGTGAAAAATGTACAGTGGGTGAGAATTTCAATATCCAACACTAAGAGTGGTTTGGCACTGGAGAATATCCTCTATCACCATGTTAAATAGGACAGACCTCAAACAGATCTAGCAACTCATGTCCAGGCATTCATGAAGTGCTGTGAACCACAACAGCAGCAGAAGCATTGTCGAGCACAATCTGCAACCTCATTGTCTGCCATACCCCTATTCAACCATTATCTTTATGCCATTGAATCAACCCTTGTCCAATGGAGACTGCAGGAGGGCATGCCAGGAGCAGCACTAGGCATACTGAAAATTGAGGTGTCAACCTGGTGAAGCCATCAAACAAGACTACGTACATGACAAACAGCATAAGCAGCAAACGATATAGAGAGTTAAGTGATCCCACAGCCAAGGGATCATATCTAAGCTCTACAGTCCTATCACATCCAGTCATGAATGTGGTGGGCAATTAAGCAACTCACTGGCGGAGGAGGAGGCTCCCTAAATATCCTCATCCTCAATGATGGAAGAGCCCAACACATCAGTGCAAAAGATAAAACTGAAGCATTCATAGCAATCTTCAGCCAGAAGTGCCAAGTGGATGATCCATCTCTTCCTTCTACATTGAACCCATAGAATTTTATATGATTACAGATCCCAGTCTTTAGCCAATTTGATTCACTCCATGTGAAGTTGGAGGCATTGGATACTGCAAAAGGCTTTGACAACATTCCAGCTATAGTATTAAAGACTTGTGCTCCAGAACTTGCTGCTCCACTAGCCAACCTCTTCCAATACAGTTATAATAATGGCAGCTACTTGACAATGTGGAGAAATTGTTCAATAGTATACAAAAGGCAGGGCAAATCCAACCCAGCCAATTACCATCTCATCACTCGACACTTGATCATCAGTAAAGTGGTGTAAAATGTCAGCAACAGTGTAATCAAGCTGCACCTGCTCAACAATAACCTGTTCAGTAACACCTAGCTGGGGTTCCACCTAGGGTAGTCAGCTCCTAACCTTATCACACCCTTGGTCCAAACATGGACAAAAGAGCTGAATGTCAGAGATGAGGTGAAAGTGTAGTCCTTAACATCAAGGTAGCATTCAACCATGTGAGGCATCAAGAAGCCTTAGCAAAACTGGAATCAATGGGTATCAGAGGGCAAATTCTCCACTGTTTTGAATCATACTTGGCACATAAGAACTTGGTTGTAGTTGTATGAAGTCAGTATTCTCAGCACCAGGATATCTCTGCAGGAATTCCTCAAAGTAGTGACCCAGACCCGAACATCTCCAGCTGCTTCATCAATGACCTTCCCTCGATTATAAGGTCAGAAGTAAGAATGTTTGCTAATGATTGCACCATCATTCGCAACTCCTCAGATACTAAAGCATTGCATGTTCAAATGTAACATGATCTGGATATTATCCAGGCTTGGACTGGCAAGTAACATTTGTGGCACACAAACAGTAGACAATGGCCTTCAATAAGAGCCAATCAATTCTCTGCCCCTTGACATTCAATGGTGTTACCATCACCATCTCTTCCACTATCAACATCCATGGAGTGCCTATTGACCAGAAACTCAACTGGAATCACCACATAAACAGAGTGGCTACAAGAGAGGTCAGAGATGAAGAATATTGCAGCAAGTAAAGTCACTTGACTCCCTTACGCTTGTCTACCACCTACACAACACAAGTCAGGAGTATGATGGAATACATCCTGCTTGCCTGAATTGGGACAGCTCCAATACCATTCAACTAACTTGACACTATCCAGTACAAAGCAACCTGCTTGATTGGCATTACACCCACAAGCATCCAGTCCCTCCACCTCCAGCGCACAGTAACAACAATGTGTACTATCTATAAGATGCATTGTAGAAATTCACCAAAGATCCTTAGAAAGCACCTTCCAAACCCACAACCATTTCCACCTAGAAGGACAAGGACAATAGTTACATGAGAACACCATCACTTGCAAGTTCCCCTCCAAGCCACTTACCACTGTGATTTGGAAACATATTGCTGTTCCTTCATATCGCTGAAAATCTCAGGGTATTGTGGGTCAACCTATACCATCAGTGGTTCAAGAAAGCATCACACCATGACATTCTCAAGGGAAACTAATGAACAGGCAATAATTGCTAACCAGCCAATGAACCGCACGACCCATGAGTGACCAAAACCCAAACACTACCTGTTACTATTGAGATGGTACTAGTGTCCTCCACTGTAAAATCTCAGTCAAAACATTGATTTAGTGTGTCTGCCATTTCTGTGTTTCCCACTATTAATTACCCAGTCTCATCCTCCAATGGACCAACATTCACTTTAGCGCTCTCTTCCCTTTGACATACTGCCTAGAAGCTTTTGTGTTTTGTTTTTATATTTTTGTGTTAGTTTCATAAGAAACATTTATAAGAATGTTTCAGAAGAAACAGTGGCACAGTGGTGGGAAGCTACATTGCTGCCTTACTGCAACAGAGACCTGGGTGTGATTCCAACATTGAGTGACTGTTCATGTGAAGTTTGCATGATCTCCCTGTGTCTGCATGGTTTCCATGGGTGCTCTAGTTATTTCCCATAATTCAAAGATGTGCAGGTTAGGTAGATTAGCCATGCTAAATTGCCCTCTAGTGTCCAGGGATGTGTACACTAGGTGGATTAGCCGCGGATAATACAGGGTTTGGGTGGGATACTCTTTGGAGCAGTGGGCAGACTAAATGGACCGAATGGCCTCTGTAGGAATTCTATGATAATTTAACTTGGCTTATTTTATTACTTTTGCATTAACCCTTTGTTGATTTTTAAAAGTTTCCTAATCCTCCAGCCTGCCACTGGCCTTTGCAATATTTTTGGCTGTATGCTATCTTCAACTTCCTTCCATAGTCATGGATTTTTGTTCCATCTCTCAAACTCTTGTGATTGACTAAGTATTATTGTTTTGGTGCCTTGTTGAACGCTGGGTGCGATATCTAGTTCTTCAATGCCTTTTCAGACATGGTTTTGGGAAATCTGAGTGGTTTGCTGGGCTATTTCGGAGACTGGTTAAGAACCAACTGCATCATATGGCTTTGGAGTCACACGTACACCAGGGAAGGTAAGGATAGAGGACTTTATCCCCAAAAGAGAATGAATGAACTGGGTGGGTTTTTATAAAATCTTGTTGTTTCATTGCCATCATAATTGAGACCAGCTTTTTGTTTAACTTCAGTTATAAACTGAATTTAAATTCCATTATCTGCTTCAGTGGGATTTTAACTTGTGACCCCAGAACACACCTTATTAATTGTTTGCAATATTTGCATGACAACTTTCTGAATTCTGCATTAATAATTACATCCATGTTCCTCCAAACATCAACATTTAGAAATTCTAAGCATTTTAAGGATTATACAAATAATCTGCTTCTCATAGTTTGCATTCTCACTGAGATTTATAAAAACAATAAACTCAAATACATTACTACCTGTCTTTTAGTCTAAATGACTAATATAGATAGTTAAGTGGCTACGGTCCAGCGCTGATGTAGCAAATTTTCAAAGATTGATGTAAGGTTAACTAACTTGTATTTCCTTGATTTTTCTCCTCTTTCCCTGAGTGAATCAGATTGATCTTTATGACAATCGTGGAGGATATCCTTACCAGAACTGGGGCGAGCTATGTTTTCAATCCAAATCTATTAATTGAATTCAAATTCACTCATTGCCATGGCAGAATTTGATTGCTATTTAATCGGATTGTTACATTTATCAACATCTAATTTGCTTGGATCATTCTACAATCTAAGAACTTTTGGAAAATCATAGAGCACTTACCATTAGGGCAGCACAATGGCTCAGTGCTTAGCACTGCTACCTCACAGCACCAATTCTCACCTCGGGTGACCCTCTGCGTAGAGTTTGCATTTCTCCCTATGTCTGTGCGGGTTTCCTCCCACAGTCCAAAGATGTGCAGGTCAGGTGAACTGGCCATGCTAAATTGCCCATAGTGTCAGGCACATTAGTCAGAGGTAGGGTAGGGGAATGGGTCTCGGTGGGTTACTCTTTGGAGGGTCAGTGTGGACTGTTGGGCTTCATTGAAGTATTATAAACTTATTATTTTAATCCAACTTACTCAAGCTCCTTATTAAGTCACAGATAAGTTTTTTGCTGAATTATATTTCTTATAGGAATTAATTTTTATTCCTTTAAAATTTTGAATTGTTTATTTTAAGATTTATCACTTTTTACTCCTCACAATACATTTTACTCTACTTACCCAATCAATCTTAGCCATCTTTCCTTTCACATCTATGTAATTGCCTACAGGTTTTAGAAACTCAGAAGACAATAAGTAAGCCAGAAGAATATTAGAATAATATTCAGAAGGCATGTGTGTTTCAAGAGGTCACCCCCAAGTACTAACCCACTGTGGTGTTTCATGTCGAGTATAAACCAGGCTTCTTCTTTTTGCACAGAGTTGACTTGATATATAATTGACTTCCTCTGTCTGCTGCAAATCCATTTCATGTAACGTTCCTCCATCTTTTTCATCTTGCTTGTTGACTTTGAGGAGACTTGCTGAGGTTGACAGCTGTCACACAATTGGAAAGATCTTTTAGTAGTGAGTTGGTTGAAAAGTACCTACATTGCAAAAATCTAAGATGGTTGAGTCAAAGTTCTCTAAACATTACCTGAATGAAATTACCCTTCTCTCTTAATATTTGGGCAGGTAAGATCTAATTGCTTTATGCAGAGATGCTATTAACTGTGGGGGTGCCTTGCTCTATGTGTTATCAGCAAAATCATACACTACTTTATAGAGGGAACAGGAAGAATTATTATTTTCTTACATTTAAAACTTAGGGAAGAAGCCCATTTTCTCCTACCTTACAAGAATGTCTACAAGAACTTGGCAAGATTCAGAATTCTTAAGAGATCAAGAATTGTTACACATAATCGAGCAGAAAATATTGGAAATGCTCAGGAGATCTGGTAGTATCTGTGGATTGAGGAACAGGGTAACATTTCTGGTCAAAGACTTATTATCAGAACTTCACCTATACGTTTTCATCACAAAGAGACTAGTAAAGGGAAAGACAGCACATTATCGACCTGAAGAAGGGTCATCTGACTGAAACTGTTAACTCTGATTTCTCTCCACAAATGCTGCCAGCCATGCTGAGCTTTTCCAGCAATTTCTGTTTTTGTTTCTGTCATTATCACACTATTCTTCTAAATAATCAATTGAGGAGTATGGTCTAGCTTTTCTTTTAAATTTCCCAGCATTGTTAAATGTTGTCAATGAGCTAACGACATAATTTATCCTGTACTCAAAGGAGACATGTTGAAGCATTACTTTGGCACTGCACTTCCAGGAGTTTGGTGCAACAACCTTAAAAATGCTAATATAGTTAAGATGGTATATGGCCTGAAGTGAATCTTGCCCTCTCATGCTATTTCCCTTCTAGGTAGTGGAGGTAATGGGATTTGAAGATGTCGTTGAATAAGCCTAAGTGAATTGCTGCAGTGCATTTTGTAGATTCTATGCATACTGCCATCATGTGTTGATTATGGAGGAATTGAACATTGAAAGTATGAACAGTGGGCCAATCAAGCGAGATGCTTTGTCCTGAATGATATTGAGCTCCTGGAGTATTGTTGCAGCTGCACTCATCCAAAAAACTGGGGAGTTTTCTATCACAATCCTAACTTGTGCCTTGGAAATAAAAGGCAATGTTTTGATGAGTCAGGAGTTTCTCACTTCAAAATTCCTAGCCTCTTGCCTGCTCTTGTAGTCACAGTATTTATATAGCTGGCACAGTTCTGTTTCTTGTAAATGGTCACCATCAAAATATTCATAGTGAGGGTTTCAGTGATGATAATGCCATTGAATATCAAGGTGGAAGAAATGGTCAGATCCCTACTTGTTGGAGATAGTGTTGCCTGGCATTTGTGTATCATTAATGTGGTTTGCCACATATCAGTTCAAGGCTAGCTGTTGTCTTGGTCTCGCTAAATATGACCTGATGAATGGGCAGCGCTTTGAAAGCTTGTGATTGCAAATAAACCTGTTGGACTATAACCTGGTGTTGTGCTACTTGTGACCTTGTCCACCCCAGTCCAATACTGATGCCTCCACATCATCGCCAAATATGAATGCAGATTGCTTCAATATTTAAGGAGTCACGAATCATGCTGAACATTGTGCAGCTATCAACAAATATGGCCATCCACCCCCTTCAGACCTTATAGTGGAACATTGATGAAGAATCTGAGTGTTGAGCTCAGAATACAATACTGAGGAACTCCTACAATGGGTCTGACATGAATGACTGTGGGGTGTTCAGGAGGCCCAGAGTTTTCCAGAACCAATTTTATTTCCAGGGGAGGAGAAAGGCACAGTGCTATAAGTGCTGTAATACATCCTCTGTTTGTCTCAGGAACCAGTGACATAGTAACAATGTTCTTTGAAATCTGCACCAGGTCTGACAATCTGTCGACCTCCAGAAACAACCAATGACCCAACTGGATCTGACCCATCAGTGACGAGGAACTTCCGAAATGCCTGACGATGTGAACAGACGGGGCCTGACATCCGACACTGGGGCCGTGACAATGAAGCAGCCAACCACCTACCGGCATCGCCTACCGGCACTTAGTGACCCAACTTCATGAAGTGGACTTGCACTCTACCCAGCCTTGTGCAGTCCCATCATCGAGGTCTGACCAAACCAAACCAAGAATAAACTCCTAAGTTACTGCTTGGAGTCAGTGGACGGGTCTGCATTCAAGAATTCAGTGGCCAACCTAAATGAGCATGCTACTATCGTCACAGACTTCATCAGTAAGTTCCAAAGAAGTTAATCTGAGTGCTCTCCAACCGGAAACCAATGGATGAATCATCTGAGGTGTTCAAGTCTCTCTGAGCTTCACAGGAAATCTACATTTATATTGCAAAGCCATTGGGGAAGACAAAAGACAATACCAGATCAAAATAGAGTCCCAAAATAGAGTCGACTGTAGCAAGGTCTACATGATATAATGGGCTACAATGTGAAGTCAGGTAGAATTACTAACAACAATGCATCCCATCCTAATGAGTTCAATTGGCTAGAATGCCATATTTGACAGAAGGTCAATGAAAGGATGTCACTTGCCCCGCAAGCCTCAGGTGCACATGTACTCATAGCTGCAGATATCAGATCAACCTTCTTGACAGTAAACTCACTGAAAGTGACTGACCATGATGGAGTCCTGGCCATACACTCAGATCATGTGTGGACCAGCTGGCAGGAGCATTTGCAGAATCTTAGAATGCCTAAAGCATGGAAGCAGGTCATTTGGCCCACTGAGTCAACACCTACCCTCCAAAGAGCATCCCACCCAGACCAACTCTATTCCTATAACCCTGCATTTACCATGGCGAATCCCCCTAGCTTGCACATCCCTGGACACTATGTGCAATTAAGTATAGTCATAGAGTCATAGAGATGTACAGCATGGAAACAGACCCTAGAGTCCAACCCATCCATGCCGAATAGATATCCCAACCCAATCTAGTCCCACCTGCCAGCACCCAGCCCATATCCCTCAAAACCCTCCCTATTCATATACCCATCCAAATGCCTCCTAAATGTTGCAATTGTACCAACCTCCACCACTTCCTCTGGGAGCTCATTCCATACACGTACCACCCTCTGCGTGAAAATGTTGCCCCTTAGGTCTCTTTTATATCTTTCCCCTCTCACCCTAAACCTATGCCC
>NW_025206729.1:0-1821 GCF_004010195.1 Chiloscyllium plagiosum | reverse complement strand
CCATATGCTTCCTTTGTCTGCTCTTCTCCCTTTTAAACTGCTGTTGTTTTGACTTTTTTTTCCGAAGTTCCAAAACAATGCAACAGCATATAAAACAGTAATTGCTGCTCCTGGAATTCGAGGAAATCACCTCCAACACCTAAAATACCTTAAAAAAAGGAGCAGCTCTTACAGCCAGAAATTTTTCTCATCCTCCATCTTGGATTACCCAAATGTTGCAACAAACTCTCACACTCTCCAAAGAAACCTCAAAAAAGTGTCTCATGTTAAACGTCACATTCTTTCCCTTTTTTCTCCACAGTTGCTGCCAAACCTGTTGAGGTTCTCCTGCATTCTCTGCGTTTGTTTCAGATTTCCAGCATCCACGGTATTTTGTCTTTGTTTGATATGTCAAGATGTACATCCAGGGCAGGTAGAACTTGAATCCACAATGTCTGCCCCAGACATAGGGACATTACCACTATATCACAAGTGCACTTACAGCTCTCATAATCTTTTGAGAAATTTACTATATTATGGCAAACTAACTAAAGCCATGTGAGAGAGCAGGAAACATATTTAATTTGCCTAGGATGACATGGGGGGACCCGATGATATCAAAGGAAAGATATGGGAGAAAATGAAGCAGGAGCAAAAACATTTTTCACCATAGCTTACTTCTTGTTGAGTTAGATGAATGCTAACTTGCCACTGTAATTGTGAGCATTGCAAGATTCTACCAAGTTATTCTTTCTAACGCTGGGGATTATTTATCTGAAGAATCACTGGAACATCGCAAAACCATTTTGTCAGCAGTTGCCACCAGATTGATTTAATCCTGTGGTTTCAATGTTGTTGTCATTGGCTTTTTGCAGATATTTCTATGTGGTAACAGCATGTATATGAAGAGAAAGTTAAATGTTACCAAAAAGACTGGAACCACCAAAGAAATGGTTTTATGTTGTCTTTCCAAGGGAACTGTCACTATCTTGTTAAGAGAAGAGGAAAAATCATTCTGTTTCATATTATAATTAGCAATTAAACAACATATTTCCTGTCTTACTGAAGGGAATTTTATTATGTTTGCTTATGAAGGAATCTATTTTTGTGGGTTGACATTTAAATCTACCACCAGATGCATTTCCAGGAGGGGGAATATGGCAATATGTGTTCATTTTTAGGGATTTTGAATTAAATTGAGCAGAGCATGATTGATGAAATCTTGTTAAAAATTACAGTTATACAGCTTTGAATGCACATTTTCAGAATTTGTTCATCAAATGGTTTTGTGTGAATGATAAGAGACTAATATTACAGACTTAGCCAGACCACTCAAAATACTCTTAAGCAGGCAGCCCCAGACCACAACTTTGCAACTTGTTCCAGTAAGTGTACAGTGAAAATTACCCAGATTAAGTTAGCTAGGTCTGGATTTTAAAACAGACAAAAGTTTATTCACAACATTACACAGTGAAACACAAAGAACAGAATAAAGAACCCTTACAGAACTCAACCTGTCCAGCTGGACTTAATTATGCTGTTCCGAATATACACAACAGTCCCAACAAGCAAACTCCCTTTAAAAAACAATATAAATGGAACACATGCTTATAGGTTGAAGTTGAAGGGCAGAAAAGAGAGACAGTTTCCACACAGCTCCCTGTTGAACTTCCCAGTTCAAGACTGAACTAAAACTGCTTAGCTCAGCTCAGCTAGAGAGCGGATCACTCCCCTTTCATTATACAGGTCACTTTAAAAACATGGACTGAGGTCTCATTTCTTTAGATATAAACAGAAGGCCTCTCAAAGTCCTTTTCATGTCTGTACCAAACCAGACTGATC
>NW_025206728.1:11581-12000 GCF_004010195.1 Chiloscyllium plagiosum | reverse complement strand
AGGATTCTGTAGTCAGCTGTACAGACATACGTTTCTATAGCCAACAGAGAAAAAGCAAAATGGTGTGTTGTTTCCTTGGTGCCAGGATCAACGATATCTCAGAGATGGTGCAGAATGTTCTCACTGGGAGAGGGGCCAGCACGAGGTCACTGTCCACATTGGAACTAACGGCATTAGAAGGGAAAATGGAGAGACTCTGAAGGGAGATTACAGAGAGTTAGGTAGAAATTTAAAAAGGTGGTCCTCAAGGATAGGCATATCTGGATTACTCCCAGTTCTACGAGCTAGTGAGGGCAGGAGTAGGAGGACGGAGCAGATGAATACATGGCTGAGGAGCTGCTGTATGGGAGAAGGATTCACATCTTTGGATCATTGGAATCTCTATTGGGTAGAAGTGACATGTTCAAGAAGGAAGGATG
>NW_025206728.1:0-11467 GCF_004010195.1 Chiloscyllium plagiosum | reverse complement strand
CTTGTCAAAGGCAGTATTAAAGTCCATGTAGACAACGTCTGCCACTCTGCCCTCATCAATCTTTTTGATTACATACTCAAAACAACTCAATCAAGTTCATGAGACACAATTTCCCATCAACAAAGCCTCACTGACAATTCCAAATCAGTCCTTGTCTCTCCAAATGCACGTAAATCCTAACTCTTGGAATCCCCTCCAACAACTTACCCATCACTGACATCAGACTCACTGATTAATAGTTCCCAGGCTTCTCCTTAGAGCCTTTTAAAAATAAAGACACACCATTAGCCACCCTCCAGTCCTTCAGCCTCTCAAGTGTGGCTATAGCTGATGCAAATATATCTGCTAGGGGCCACACAGTTTCTTCCCCAACTTTCCACAATGTCCTGGGATACACTTGATCAAGTCCCAGAGATTTATCCACCTTTATCTTTTTTAAGATCTCCAGTACCTCCTCTTCTGTGATGTTGTCTGTTTTCAAGATATCAATACTGATTTCCCTGAGTTGCCTAGCCTCCCTATCTTTCTCCACATTAAAAACTGATGTGAAATATTTATTTTGTATTTCTCCCATCTCTTGTAGTTCCACACATTGATGACCTCATTGATTTAAAGTGGCTCTATTCTCTTCCCAGTTGCTCTTTGCTCTTTTGGATTCTCCTTAATCTAATCTGCCAAGACCATCTCGAACTCCATTTTTTGCCCTCCTGATTTCCCACTTAAGAATGTCCTTACTCCCCTTATACACTGCAAGAGAATAATTTGATCTCAGTTGTTTATACCTAACATACCTCCTTCCTATTTTTGGCCAGAGTCTCAATATTTTTATCCATTGTTCCTGACTCTTACTAGCCTTACCCTTTCCTCTAAGTCAGACATATAAGGTAACGCCTCTGAACTCTTATTATCTCACTTTTGAAAGCCTCCCACTTACCAGCCATTCTTTTACCTGCGAAAGACTATTTGTGTCGTGCCTTCAAAATTTGCCTTAATCCAATTAAGAAATTTAATTTTTATATAAGGCCTATCCTTTTCCATAACTATTTTAAAACTAATAGAATTATGATTATTAGTCCCAAAGAGCTTCCCCAATAACACTCCAATCTGCCTTATTTCTCAAGAGGTCAGGTTTACTCCTTGCCTAGTATGACGTCTTCATCTTGATAAAGAAAACTTTCTTGAACACATTTAACAAGTTCCTCACGTATGGAGTCAGCTATTATGAGGGGGCATAGCTTTAAATTAAGGGGTGGTCGGTATAGGACAGATGTTAGGGGTAGATTCTTTACTCAGCGTGTCGTGAGTTCATGGAATGCCCTGCCAGTAGCAGTGGTGGTCTCTCCCTCATTATGGGCATTTAAGCGGGCATTGGATAGGCATATGGAGGATAGTGGGCTAGTGTAGGTTAGGTGGGCTTGGATCGGCGCAACATCGAGGGCCGAAGGGCCTGTACTGCGCTGTATTCTTCTATGTTCTATGTTCTATGTTTATCAGTCAATCGTCTGTGACACAGAAATCCCAAAGAAGAAGAAAATCTACAATCAAGATACAAAGGGAGGGTTCGACAGCTAGCTGGTTTTGAAATCGGAATTTGTGGTCCATGATACTCCGGGGTTTTATCGGTTTAGTATTTTATAAGGAAAAGTAAAATATGGGTTAGAGGAAGGAGCTGTAAATAACTGTTAATTAATTATTGTCTGTTAGCATTTTAAAAGCAAATGTGTTTTTTTTCCCTTTAAATAGTGACTTTGAAATAGTTCTTGGCCTCTTGAATTTTCGCAGGATAATGCACGGGGTAAATCTTTCTCTGTTACAGGTTTAAATTAGCCGAGTTTTATCCCATGCAGCAACACTTTCCCAAAGTTCATCTAAAAATATGATTTCCTCATTCATCAATTCTTAAGGAATTCTCTCTTGTCAATTCAATGCTTCTGCAATGAAGCAGACGGTCGCTATGGTCACACACTGAGGTGAGTGCTCGGTTGTCTTACCTTATCCCACAGGGGGTTACAGGGACACATTTCAATGTTTCGCTCAGCTCAGGACTCAGTGCGGAAATACACCATCCCACTGACTGGATCTATTACTTCAATTTGTAAATAATAAAATGTTCATTAAAAAGGGCCAAACAGCAGCGTCAACTATATTCTTATTTGTCGTTGTGTCGAAGAAGAGAAAGACGGACTCAGCCCCACGTCTCGATACTTCGAGAAGAGGAGGGGACTCGGCCTGAGCTGAGGGGTTGGGTTGACCTCACTCTGTCCTTGCTCTTACCACTGGTGCTACACACCCTCCCCATATCTACTCCACTCACTCTCCTTCTCGCTCTCTCTCTCTACCTCCCAAACAACCTCATCCTCACTTACCTCATGCTTGAATAGCGTTCCATGGATTTGGGATCACATACCGTTGCTGGGTGAACAGAGTGGGGGCGGGTGAACAGTCTATTGCAAGGAGAGCAGCGTGGGACAGGATTTTCAGTATGTTGCTAGGGAAATGCTGTTACGATGGGTTCACAGGGCAAGGGAGGGAAAGAGATTAGGGATGTGTTCAGTGGCCGTTGCTCGGAGAGCAAAGTTGCGAAACGCTATCAAACCAATTCCGGCAGAACAGAGTTGGAACAGTTCCACAGCCCTTTGCTCGATTCATTTTCTGGCATTGGGTTCTCAGATCTTTGCCAGGTAAACAGGGTTGGAATGAGGTCTCAGGATGTTGCTGGGTGAACAATGTGCGGATGGGTTCACACTCTAATGCGAGGCGTTCAGAGTTGGAATTGTTTCACAAGCCAATGCTACGGGAACAGAGTGGAAATTTGGCACAGGCAATTTTTAGAAGAACAGAGTGGGGATTCGTTCACACACCATTGCGAGGAGAACAGAGGGAAGATGTATCAGAAACGGTTGCTGCGAGAACATCGTGGCAAAGGATTCATGCCGTTGCTCGGGAAACACAAACTAAGGGGTTCCCAGGCCGCTGCTGGTGGAATAGATTGGAGCTTGGATGACAGGGAGGTACTAACGGAACAGAGTGGGGTTGGAGTCAGACACTGTTCCCAGGAGAAGTGGTTGTGGTAATTTAACAGGTCAATGCTAGGATAATCGAGTGAGGATGGCTTCAGAGGCTGTTCCTATGGGAACAGGTCCAGGAAGGGGTGACAGCCTGTTGCGAGGGGAACACAGCGAAAATGTGGTCACATACTCTTGCTCAGTGAGAAGAGCAGGGATGGGATCACAACCCATTGCTAAGCGAACAGAATGAGAATGTCTTCACAGGCTGATCCTCGAAGAACAGATTGTGGATGGGTTCACAGGCCGTTGCTAGGAGAACAGAATGGGGACATTTTAACAGAGCGTTCATAGTCGAACAGGTTGGGGATGCATTTCTAGGCCGTTGCGAGGAGAACAGAGGTTGCATGTGTCTGCAGGCACTTGCTTGTCGAACAAAATAGCAAAAGGTTTACAAGCCGTTTCCAAGGAAAGGGAGTGGAAATGGTGTCAAAGACTGTTGCTTGGGCATCAGGGCGGGGATGGGCTTTTAGGCTTTTGCTAGGGGAACAGATTTAAGATAGGTTACTAGTACGTTTCTAGGAGAGCAGAGTTGGGCTGGGTTCAATGGGCGTTTAGATGGGAATAGAGCGAGGCTGAGTGCACAGGTCATTCCTTGGAGAACCGGGTTACGATGGGTTCACAGGCCATTGCTGGGAGGACCGAATGGGGATTTGTACACAGGCTATCGCTGTGAGAACATTCTGGCATAAGCTCACAGTCCGTTGCAATGAGCTTGTGGATGGTTTCACTGGCCATTGTTAGGGGAATGTCGTGCCGATCGGCTGACAGGCTGTTCCAAATGAATCATAGTGGCGATGGAGTCACAGGGAGGAATTGGGTGACAGTCTGTTGACAGGAGAACACACTGGGAGTTTGCTCCAAAGCCCCTTCTGGAATAGCAGACTTCACATAAGTGTTCATAATTCGTTGCTTGGGGAACAGAGTAGAGACGTGTTTACAGGTCAATGCTAGGGGAACAGAGTGGGAATAGTTTCTGAGGTCGTTCTGAGGGAAATAGAGTTGGAAGAGGGTCGCAGGTTGCCTCGAGCAGAACAGTGTGAATGTGTTCACAGGCCATTGTTGGGAGAATATTCAGGGGGTGGGGTTTCACATTCTGCTGCAAGGAAAACAGAGTAGGGATGAGCTCGCAGGCAATTCCTCCGGAGCCAGCGTGGGATGGGTTCACAGGCCATTGCTTGGATCGTAGAGTGGGGATCGGCTACAGGCTCTTGCTGGCAAAACCGAGTGGCGATAGAGTCACAGGCGTTATCTCGACAAGAACAGAGATAGGATGGTTTAACAGCTGTTGCAAGGGGAACAGAGTGGGTGATTGTTTGGAGGCTCTCGCTGGTAGGACGGACTTGAGGTAGATTGACAAGCCATTGCAAGTACAGCAGCGTTGGGATTGTTTCATAGTTTGTTGTAGAACATAAGACATTACAGCGCAGTACAGATCCTTTGTTCCTTAATGTTGTGCCCAACTGTGAAACCAATCTGAACATTATCTTTACTGCACTTCTCCATTTTCATCTATATGTTCATCCCATTAACAATTAAATACGCATAAAATTGACGAGTTGCAGTCAGTGCGTTCCATATCCCAACTGCTCTGTGAGTAAAGAAGATATCTCCGATATCTGCCCTATATCTATCACCTCGCAATTTAAACCTATATGCACTCGTGCTCGCCATCTCTATCCGATAAAAAAGGCTCTCAATGTCCACCATACCTAATCTGCGGATCATCGTGTATGTCTAAATTTAGCCACCACTTCACCTTCTTCTCTTTATGCTAAACAGCCTCAACTTTGTCGGCCTTTGCTCATTAGACCTTCCCTCCAAAACAGGCAAAACCAGAGTAAAATGTCCTCTGACCCATTTCCAAAACTTCCACATCCTCCCTATAAACAGAACTGTGCACAATACTCTCAGTGCGGTGCCACCAGAGTTCTATACAGTTCCAGCATGACTTCATGGCTCTGCAACTCAATCCTTCCGCCAATAAATGCGAACGCACCATTACCCTTCTTACCAACCCTATAAACTTGGGTTGAAACTTTCAGGGATCTCTTTGCTCACCCACACTAAAAAGAACCATTAGCCTTGTATTCTTCACTCTGTCGCTCCTTCCAAGTGAATTATCTCACGCTTTTCTGCATTGCGCTCCTTTGTCAACCTCTCAGCCCAACTCTTCAGCTGAACTATGTCCCTCTGTAAACTGCAATATTCTTCAGAATATCCACATCTCCACCGACCTCAGTGTCACCCGAGAATTTAATTACCCATCCTTCTAAATCCAGGTCGTTTTTTAAAAAATGACAAACAGCAGTGGACCCAAAACAAATACTTGCGGTACGCTACTGGTGACTGAAGTCGAGGATGAACAATTTCCATCCACCACCGAGCTCTGTCTTCTTTCAGCGAGCCAAGTTCTGATGCAAATCATTAAATCACCCTCAACCTCCCAACATCAGACTCTCTCCCTCCTGCCTCCCAAATTCAGTCTGTTCTTCTCTACACTCTTACCCCGCTCTCTACACGATTCCCACTCTCTCCTTCCCCTCCCATTCTATCTCTGTCACTCTCCGCCCCCACTCACTCTCCCCACCCTCACTCTTTCTCTCTAACCTCTTCGCAATCTCACTCACTCTCTACCCATCTGCCACTCTCTCTATCTCGCGCCCCCACTCTCTCTGCCCCACTCTGACATTCTCTGTCTCAACCTCTACCCACACAATCCCTCTCTACCCTTCAGAAACCCAAGGTCAACCGCTCACTCATTCTGTGCACCTCGTTCGTTCTCACTCCAATCCATCACTCTCTCGTTCTCTCTGTCTGCATTCCACTCTCTGTCTTTCTCTCTCTATTCCCTCCCACTCTCTCTGTCTACCTCTCCATGCACCTCCTACACTTCCTCCCTCTACCAACCTCGCTCTCTCTTTCTTATGGACCTTCACACTTTCTCTCATCCCTTCCACTCTTTGGCTCCCACTCCACGCACCGCCCACACCCTCGCTCTCGACCCACCTCTCTATTTCTTCTTCACTCTCATTTTCCAACCTTTGCACTCCCTCTCATTTCTGCCACTCCCTCTCTGTACCCGCAACCCACTCGCACTCTCTCTCATCCCTTCCACTCTTTGCCTCCCACTCCACGCACCGCCCATACCCTCGCTCTCGACCCACCTCCCTATTTCTTCTTCCCTCTCATTTTCCAACCTTTGCACTCCCTCTCATTTCTGCCACTCCCTCTCTGTACCCGCAACCCACTCTCACCCTACTTCTACAACGCTGCCATATCTCACTCTTCCACACTCCCTCTCTCTCTCTACGCCCTCCCATTCCTTTTGTACCCCCTCCCAATCTCTCTGGAGCCACGTCTCAATCTCTCTCTCTCTGCCCCATATCTGAATCTTACACTATCTCTACACTTGCAGTCTCTCTCCCTCTCTCTGCCCTCCTCAGACTCTCTCTCTCCACAACTTCCCACTCTCGCTATCTCTCTCTGCCCCTTCCTCTCCATCTCTCTCAGCACATTTTGCACTCTCTCTCTAACTCCAACTCTCTCTCTACCCCTTCCCAGCATCTCTCTCTATCTCTGCCCCCTCTCACCCTCTAAGCCCCCTACTCTCGCTCTCTAGCCTCTTCCAAATCTCTCACTCTTTCTCTTTTAGCCCTTCGAACTCTCTTTTGCTTTCTTTCTCTCTTCACACTCCCACTCTCTCTACACCCCGCCCACTTCCTCTCTTTCGCTCCCGCCCACTCTCTCTACCCCAAATGCTCTCTCGATGTATTCCATCACACTATCTCTCTCACTACCACCTCTGACTCTCTCTGTCTACCCCGTTCCCACTATCTCCCTCTCTTCTCTCTATCTATTCCCTGCCACTCTGTCTTGGCCCATGACCGACTCTCTCCCATTAAAGGCTTCCCAAACACTCTCTCTACCCCCTCCTATTTTCTCCTTGTCTCTGCCTTACCACCCTCTCACCCTCTCCATCTCCATCCCACTCTCTCTATAGCCCCGTAACACACTCTTTCTCTGAATCCTTCAAGTCTTTCGATCAACGGACAGAGTGGAACAGTAGGTGGTAATCAGCAGGAGGTCTCTTTGCCCATATTTAACCTGATGCCCTGAGGCTTCAAGTGACAAAAGTCAATGCTGAGGGCTCCTAGGGCGTTGGTTCCAGTTTGCCCTCACCCTGAGACATCTCAAACCCAGAAGCATTGATTGCCTTTGAAGTTCAACTTCACTTTTGTTATACAGGTAAATTACAATTAATTAATGCACTTGAATATGTAATGAATTGGAAATTGAATGTTGCATTACATTTATTCCAAATAATGTTTGAAAGTTTATTTAACTGTGTGTATATATAACAAGATTGGAAAATGTTTATTGAAGATATTCCTCTCAAATGATCCATATTTGAATCTCTGAGGAGTAAATTACAAATATTTTATTACATAAAATAAAAGACTTCATGCTGGCAAAAGGGTCGTGCATATTGTTATACATCAGATGTGGGATATGTGATCTGTTTCTAGTATGATCACTTGTGTCACCTTTTGGTAAGGAGGTGTTTACTGCAAAGATTTGTAAGACTTCTGAAAGAGATGACTGATTAGTAAACAAATTGGGAAACCAAGTGAGTTTGGATAAAATGAGTCTTGTTTGGGGAAAACAAAATCCAGAGAATAGGGAGCATTCTGAGCCAATTTTGATCTTGTTGATTGCTCGGCTGAGATATCAGTAGAATACTGACTATATAATCCACAAACGTTTCCTGACTGTAAAAGTTTGATTCTGTACATTCTGAGATGATTATTGGAATAGATTTCAGTATAATAGTTAGCATGAACTAATGCATACATTTCCTCCACTCCAAATGTTTTTAATACACTTATGACTGCTATCGTTGATTCCTTGTCATTGCAATCTCTAGTGAAAATATTTGACTAACCAAAAATATATAGAGACAGCCTCAATCATGAAATTCCTTGTTCTGCTACTCATCATATAGCAAGAGATAACAGCAGACATATGGTAGTGATCAACACAGTTTCCATCCATTTCTATAAATCGTTCTTCACCAACATTCTAAACACATTTTTCATTGAACTCACTGACCTACAGCAAAGATAAAAACAAGAATCTAAACATCATCTATCATAACAAGCTCACCATTGATATCCCTTAATAGAAAAAAAATAAATTGTAGCCTTTAATTCTAAGAAGACTGGCAGAAGTCTATAGTCAAAAATTAACCATCTTTTTATGATTGCTGCATGAACTGCTTTATGTTTTCACTGGCATTTTCTGGGATTTTTTTCTAATTTAACGTTTAGTAAAAATGATATGAATTTTTGTTGATGCTGAGGTCAGCTTTTATAGGTGACTATGCTTATATTGTTACCTTTGATTTATCCTGTCAAGTAACATTGTCAACAGATTAATGATGAGTAACCGTTAGTCGTATGCTTTTCCCTAGAATTGAATTTGTGCCTGTTCCTTGTGTTTTCGGATTTCATGCCTGTTACGCTACAGTTTTCAAGGAAATAATTTGTTGCTACTGTCATATTGTTGGATGGAATGTTGCATTGCTGCAAAATTTCTCCTTGAAATCTGTCACTTTATTTAAAGCTCCAGGAATGATTTGGAACAGAGTATGATAATTTTGTAATTTTTTTTAAAACAAGTAATCGAATAATTCCATAATTATGGGAAAATACCAGTATGATCTGCTATTGGGTTTTGTCAACCACTTGAAGCCATCTAGTCAGTTATTTTGCCACTTTGTCAATGAACTCTTTTTCAATTTAATTGAAAATGATATTCTGTATCAAATTCTATTTTATTTCAGGTTTAATAAAAGTGAGAACGTCTTCTGCCATCAACAGGCTGTGTTCTTTCATTTAAAAAAAATAAATTTCTATATTTTTAAAGAAATCTTAATAAGTGACTAATTCCAGAGGATGGTAGCAAATACTAAATATAGGGACATGAACTTCTTAAGGAAAGAAGGAACAACTGGAGATGGCGGTAATGTCGCTCTTTAGTATTTAAGGGATACCTGGGGCACCACTGCAGCTGGATTCTACTTTAAGTGGAGAGCTACAAAATGAGCAACTCTGCTTAGAAATCTTTTAATGTGAAAAAGACAAGGCTAGCATGAGGGTTGCGCTATATATCATCAAAACAGAAGAATTAATATATTTTGTTGTATCAAGATATAATAAAGATATGTGTTTCTTCAATTTGTCAAACACAAATTAAAAATATGTAAGTACATCCAAATTATAATTGGAAGATGTAATCCCCAACCCAGTGCATCAGGAAAGCTGTGAGAGGCAGTATGGATGTTACTGACTCAACCCACATATAAGAGTGCACGGAGAATGACCAAGTACCACACAATCTGAGATTCAGAATTACAGACATCAGGAACCTTGTACATAAATTCAATACATCTAACTTGAAATAAATGAGGAATGAGCTTTAAGCAAGTTAATTTGTAGGATTTGTTCAACCGCATTTTAGTAGAGGATATTATATTATATAAGATATAATACTGAACATTCAGGATAAATATATACCTTGGCTCAGCAAACATAAGCTAAATAAACATGATCCTAAAATTGTACGTGAAATGATGAGGAACAACTTCTATAAATCATGAAAAATGACCCATTAGTTTCATTTTATTATAGTTTGAAGTAATGGAATTGATTTATTTCATCTAAAAATTGTGGGTTATCTTTGTAACAATAATCTAAGCAGTCATCATCAACTCAACTCAGGAAAGGAATATCTATCTGGCTAAGCATGACTATTTTGTTGAGTGAAAAGAATACTGAATATCCAGTTGGTATGGTGTGTCTGGACTTATAAGAAAATGTTGAATAAAATAACTAATAAAAATCACTCAAAAAAAAAAGGAAGAACCAGCAGCATTTATGGAGAGGAACCGAGTTAGTGTTTCAGGTCAATTATCTCAGCAGAACTGAGAAACGATAAGAAAAGTAAGAGTATTTTTAAGAAAGTGGGAGGTGTGAAGCGACAATGAGAACAAAGGAGAAAGTCACTGATAGGTTAGGCCTTCGAAGATTTAATAAAAAAAGTTGTTGAGGTGCAACCCTTAAAAAGAATGGTCACGTATATTGTAAAGAAACAAAGGTTGTGTCCAAATGTGACTTGCATTGCATTAACAGTTATAGAAAGAGACCAAGACAAGGTCAAACTCAGATTTATCTCAAAGCAAAATCCAAAGCACAGAGAACGGGATGGAAGCAGAGTTGTTGATCTAAAGTTGTTGAACCTACTGAGTTCAGAAGGCTGTAGAATGCTAAGTTAAAAGATAATGTGCTGTTTTCAAGCTTGCATTAAGTTTCACTGGAACAATATAGCAGAATAAGGACAGAAAGGTCAACATTGAAACAAGATTTTTAAAGAATTGGACACTTTGGAGGCAGGAAGCATGTTTCCGCTGATGGGTGAGTCCCGAACCAGAGGACACAGTTTAAAATAAGGGGTAGGCCACTTAGAACAGAGTTGAGGAGTGGTGGTTGTATGGAATGCTCTGCCCCATAAGGCTGTGGAGGCCAAGTCTCTGGATACTTTCAAGAAAGAGTTGGATAGAGCTCTTGAGGATAGTGGAATCAAGGGTTATGGGAATAAAGCAGGAACAGGATACTGATTGAGGATGATCAGCCATGATCATAATGAATAGTGGGGCTGGCTTGAAGGGCAGAATGGCCTACTCCTGCACCTTTTGTCTGTTGTCTTTTGTCTAAGATGAAGAATTGTGATGACAAAAACTAGAAGCTCAGGATCAAGCTTACAGACTGAACCTATGTTCAGAAAGTGGTTGCCCAGCCTGTGATTGATCTCCCCAGTGTTGAAGAAATCACACACTATGAGCAGTGAACACAGTATACTAATTTGAATGAATACAAATAAACCATTGCATGACTTGGAAGAAGTATTTGAGACCTTGGATAAGAGGTGTGAAAGGACAATTGTTGCAAATGCATGCAAGGGAAGGTGCCTTAGAGAAGAAGTGGAATGTTCAGCTTGAATGAGGTGTAGACTAGGATATTGTGGAAGGAATAATCCCTACAAAATGCTGAAAGAGCAGGTAGGGGAAGATGTATTTAGTAGTTGCAAATGCTAGAACTGTCAAAAATGGTGTGGAATATGATCCACTGAGTGTAGACGACAGGGGAAACACTATATCATAGTAATGGCAGAAAGGAGAAAGTGAGGACTGCAGATGCTGGAGATCAGAGCTGAAAATGTATTGCTGGAAAAGCACAGCAGGTCAGGCAGCATCTGAGGAGCAGGAGAATCAACATTTCTGGCATAAGTCCTTTATCAGGAGTATGGAGGGAGGAGGAGAACTTCTTCAAGGTGGGCATCTT
>NW_025206727.1:9070-12000 GCF_004010195.1 Chiloscyllium plagiosum | reverse complement strand
AATTAAAACTAACAGTGACAGCACCAAGTGTTCTCAATACGACACAATGTAACATGTGGTCCAGTTACTGGGATAGATAGTTGCTTCGAGATGACAAAACAGATTCGAATTCGGCCTATCAGTTTAAATTATACCCAGAAATATACCAAATTCCAATCAAGTTTGAATTGAGTATATTGGCAATCTTAAAAGCCAATGACACAATCCAATGCCTTGGGATATAAGACTGGGGAAAATTGAACAGTTGGGAGGAGGACTGCCACAAGACTAATAGCTGTAGACTGCTAGTCAGAACTTTCTGAGAGGTACCTGTCAAGAGAAGAAGTTTTCACAGAGAAAAGCCTCAACACCGACCTGGAGAACCAATCTGCCTGATGAAGATAAAGAGAAGATTCAACCGCTGGCTGGTTTTAAAATTTGAATTTTTTGTGAATCTTAATTGGGAGTTTTACTGGACTAGTGTTATAGAAAGGAAGGTAAAAGATAGGTTAGAGGAAGGAATTTTAAATAGTTGTTAGTTAATTATTCTTGGTTATACTTTAAGAAATAAAGTTGTTAATTTTTACTTGAAGTAGTTCTTGGTCACTCACCGGTTTATAGATTACGGCATGGGATAAATAATTTCTGTATTGCTGGTTTAAAATTAAGCAGGAGGGTTCACCCCGTGTTGTAACAATACCTGAAACAAGATGCCTTTGTTTATATGGGAACTATCTGTGCGCCCACTTTTCAGAAAAACTTACCTCCTTCTGCATGTTGGGAATTGTTGTCCATTTCACACTATTCGCCTTCTTACATTTTACGCGGACTGTACACTACAGGTCTTAATCATCTGGCCTGAGTGTGCAGGACAGGTCTTAATCGTTTGGCCCTGAGTGTGCAGGACAGGTCTTAATCATCTGGCCCTGAGTGTACAGCACTGGTCTTGATCATTTGACCCCGAGTGTACAGTACAGGTCTTGATCATTTGGCCCTGAGTGTACAGTAAAGATCTTGATCATTTAGCCCCGAAGGTACAGTACAGGTCTTGATCATTTGACCCTGAGTGTACAGGACAGGTCGTGATCATTTAGCCCCGAGTGTACAGTACAGGTCTTGATCATTTGACCCTGAGTGTACAGTACAGATCTTGATTATTTAGACCTGAGTGCACAGTACATGTCTTGATCATTTGGCCCTGAGTGCACAGTACAGGTCTTGATCATTTGACCCTGAGTGTACAGTAGAGGTCTTGATCAATTAGCCCTGAGGGTACAGTACAGGTCTTGATCATTTAGCCCTGAGGGTACAGTACAGGTCTTGATCACTTGGCCCTGAGTATACAGTACAGATCTTGATCATTTAGCCCTGAGTGTACAGTAGAGATCTTGATCATTTAGGCCCGAGTGTACAGTACAGGTCTTGATAATTTGACCCTGAGTGTACAGTACAGGTCTTATTCATTTGACCCTGAGTGTACAGTAGAGGTCTTGATCAATTAGCCCTAAGTGTACAGTACAGGTCTTGATCATTTAGCCCTGAGGGTACAGTACAGGTCTTGATCATTTGGCCCTGCGTATACAGTACAGATCTTGATCATTTAGCCCTGAGTGTACAGTAGAGATCTTGATCATTTAGGCCCGAGTGTACAGTACAGGTCTTGATAATTTGACCCTGAGTGTACAGTACAGGTCTTATTCATTTGACCCTGAGTGTACAGTAGAGGTCTTGATCAATTAGCCCTAAGTGTACAGTACAGATCCTGATCATTTAGCCCTGAGTGTACAGTAGAGATCATGATCATTTAGGCCCGAGTGTACAGTACAGGTCTTGATAATTTGACCCAGTGTGTACAGTACAGATCTTGATCATTTAGCCCTGACTGTACAGTAGCGATCTTGATCAATTAGCCCTAAGTGTACAGTACAGGTCTTGATCATTTGGTCCTGAGTGTCCAGTACAGGTCTTGATCATTTGGCTCTGAGTGTACGGTACAGGTCTTGATCATTTGGCTCTGAGTGTACGGTACAGGTCTTATTCATTTGGCCCTGAGTGTACAGTACAGGTCTTGATAATTTGACCCAGTGTGTACAGTACAGATCTTGATCATTTAGCCCTGAGGGTACAGTACAGATCTTGATAATTTGACCCAGTGTGTACAGTACAGATCTTGATCATTTAGCCCTGAGAGTACAGTACAGGTCTTGATCATTTGGCCCTGAGTATACAGTACAGGTCTTATTCATTTGGCCCTGAGTGTACAGTACAGGTCTTGATAATTTGACCCAGTGTGTACAGTACAGATCTTGATCATTTAGCCCTGAGTGTACAGTAGAGATCTTGATCATTTAGGCCCGAGTGTACAGTACAGGTCTTGATAATTTGACCCAGTGTGTACAGCACAGATCTTGATCATTTAGCCCTGACTGTACAGTAGCGGTCTTGATCAATTAGCCCTAAGCGTACAGTACAGGTCTTGATCATTTGGCCCTGATTGTACAGTACAGTTCTTATTCATTTGGCCCTGAGTGTACAGTACAGATCTTGATCATTTGTCTCAGATTGTACATGTACAGGTCTTAATTATTTGGCCCTGAGTGTACAGTACAGGTCTTATTCATTTGGCCCTGAGTGTACAGAAGAGGTGTTGATCATTTAGCCTTGAGTGTACAGTACAGGTCTTGATCATTTGACCCTGAGTGTCTAGTACAGGTCTTGATCATTTGACCCTGAGTGTACAGTACAGGTCTTATTCATTTGACCCTGAGTGTACAGTCCTGGTCTTGATCATTTGACCCTGAGTGTACAGTACAGGTCTTGATCATTTGACCCTGAGTGTACAGTACAGATCTTGATCATTTGGCCCTGAGTGTGCAGTAGAGACCTTGATCATTTAGGCCTGAGTGTACAGTACAGGTCTTGATAATGTAACTCAATGTGTACAGTACATG
>NW_025206727.1:2133-5575 GCF_004010195.1 Chiloscyllium plagiosum | reverse complement strand
CGAGGGACTTCAGTGCCCCTCCCTGTAAATATATACACAGGTTTATTAATTGTACTGGTGGAGGTTGCACAAAGCTTCCGACATGGAGACAACTATAGCCAGCCTCAACATCAACGGCAGCAGGGAGTCGCAGCGCAGATTCCAGACCCTCTCAGTCCTTCAGGACGGGAGGCATGCGGTGTGCTTCCTGCAAGAAACCCACACTACCCCGGGAGACGAAGCCACTTGGCCCCTGGAGTGGCGAGGTTGGGGGGGGTCTACATGAGTCACCTCACTGGCAGATCTGGCGGGGTGGCTATCCTGTTGGCCCCGCATTTTCAGCCGGAGATCTTGGGGGTCAGGGAGCCAGTGCCAGGCCATTTGCTTCACCTGACGATTCGGCTGGGGGACGCGGTGCTTCACTTGGTGAATGTCTATGCTCCCCTGGCCGGGCCGAGGCAAGCGAGCTTCTTCGAAGAAGTGTCCGCTCATCTCGCTTCCATCGACGAGAACCAGTGCGTCGTCCTCGGGGGAGATTTTAACTGCGTCCTCGAGGGCAGGGACCACAGCGGTGCCCGCATTGGCTGGGCGTCGGGGAAGAGGTAGGGGGACTTGGTCATGTCCTTCGACCTGGTGGACGTCTGGCGGAATCTCCATCCCGACTCCATCGCCTTCACCTTTGTGAGGCCTGGGGTCGGAGCGTCCAGAATCGACCACCTGTACGTTTCGCGGGTGTACGCCTCCTGTTTTCCGAAGGCCTCCACACGGCAGGCTCCCCCTTCTACTCGCTGGAAAAAAGGCGTGGCACCCGTCAGCAGCTCCTTGTGCTGCTGGCCGACGACGAGTCCCTCGTCTCGGATCCGGAGGGCATCAGGGCCCACGTCCGAAACTATTACACGGCTCTGTTCTCTCCGGATCCGTCCAGCGAGGATGCTCGCAGAGTTCTGTGGGAGGACCTGCCGCAGCTCAGCCCGGAGGACGCCGGAAGGCTCGACGCTCCCATCACTTTAGAGGAGCTGACCGGCGCCCTCGACCGGCTCTCGAGGGGCAAAACCCCGTGGCTGGACAGGCTGACTGTGGAGTTCTTCAGGGCATTCTGGGACGTCCTGGAGAGTGACTATGCACAGGTCCTGGGGGAGTGTCTAAATGCCGGAGAGCTGCCCCTTTCTTCGCGCAGGGCGGTCATCATCCTGCTGCCAAAGAAGGAGGACCTTCGTACTTTAAAGAACTGGCGTCCGGTCTCCCTCCTCAGCACGGATTACAAAATCTTCGCCAGGGTGTTGTCTTCTCGCCTGGCCTCCGTGCTGGCCCACATGATTCACCCGGACCAGTCCTACATGGTCCCGGGCCGAAGGATACACGATAACGTCCACCTGGTCCGGGACCTGATCCATTTCTGTCGACTGGCTGGTCTGCCGAGCGCCTTCCTGTCTCTCGACCAGGAGAAGGCGTTCGACAGGGTCAATCACATTACCTGCTCGGGACTCTGCGGGCATTCGGGTTCAGGACGCAGTTCGTCGCCCGGATCCGACTTTTGTACGCCGCCGTAGAGTGTCTGGTTAAAGTTAATGGGTCCCTGACGGCGCCTCCTTCGCTTCGGGAGAGGAGTGCGTCAAGGCTGCCCCCTGTCCGGCCAGCTGTATTCCCTGTGCGTGGAGCCTTTCCTGCGCCTCTTGCGGAGGAGGTTGTCGGGGCTGGTTCTACGCGGCACAGGCACGGGGGTGGTCCTCTCGGCCTACGCCGACGACGTGCTCCTCACTTTCACCGACCCGGCTGACCTGGGGAGGATGCGCGAATGCCAGGCTGTGTACTCGGCGGCATCTTCCGCCAGGATCAACTGGGCCAAATGTTCTGGACTACTGGTCGGTCCTTGGCGGGTGGACTCTCTGCCGGAGGAGTTACAGGGGTTCAGCTAGAGTACCACCCATCTTCTCTACCTGGCAGGAGCTGGAGGCCAAAGTCTCGGCTCGCCTAGGCCGCTGGACAGGACTGCTCCGAGTGCATCATTTCTCCCTCCAACTCTATTTTGATTTAGTCCCTACCCTCCCCTTCACTGTTTTGATCACACAGCACTGTCCCTTGATGTGAAGGGCAGTGTTTGTCACTGGCCACCCGGGTGTTTTCCTATCTTCCTGGTGGTGGAAATTGAATAAAGATTCGTGCACTTTGTCTTTCACTGTGTCTCACACCTGCACACACACACCATAGGTTCTGGGGAAAAAATAAGCACTACCGCACTTAGGTGGTAGTGTGGGGGGGAAAAAAAAGAAAGAAAAAAAAAATAGACAGACTGCTTCACACCGTCCACCTCTTCTCCCTTATCTACCGTCCGGACACACCTTAGCGTGCCTATTTGCCTATTTGCCACCGGGCAGTGGGGATCCCCAGTGGAGGTCTCTCTATGCGGGAGTCCTCCCCCTTTCTCTCGGGGATCTGGGGTGGAGGGTGTTGCACGCAGCAGTCCCCTGCAACCGCAGATTGCGGTGGTTCACGGACTCCCAGCCCAACTGGCCATTAACAGGTCACTGGCCACCCGGGTGTTTTCCTATCTTCCTGGTGGTGGAATTTGAATAATGATTCGTGCACTTTGTGTCTTCCACTGTGTCTCATACCTGCACACACACACAATGGGTGCTGGGGATAAAATAAGCACTACCGCACTTTGCCTGTAGTGTGGGGGTTAAAGTATATTAAAAATATATATATATATAAACAGGAGGTTGATTGGAAAAAAAAAGAAGAAAAAGTAAATAAATAAATTCAGAACGACACCTGCACACATACACCATGGGTGCTGGGGAAAAAATAAGCACTACCACACTTAGGTGGTAGTGTGGAGGTTAATTTAAAAAAAGGAAAAAAAGTGTCGAGGGAAAAAAAAATAAACAGGAGTGTGGATGCTGCACGCAGTGGTCCCCTGCAACCGCAGATTGCGGTGGTTCACGGACTCCCAGCCCAACTGCTTGTTCTGTGGCGCTGTGGAGTCCGTGGACCACGTGTATATTGGGTGTGGGCGTTTGCACTCCGTTTTTGATTTTCTTAAAAACCTCCTCCTCTGCTTTTGGCTGCACTTCAGTCCCACGCTCCTGATCTTTGGGCACCCGGTACGGAGGAAGGAGGGCAGGTCTGAAGACCTCCTAGTGGGTCTGCTCCTGGGCCTGGCCAAACTGGCCGACAACAGGTCGAGGCAGCGGGCCGTGGAGGGGGTCGTTAGGGCCGACTGCCTGCCCCTCTTCCGCGGTTACGTTAGAGCCCGGGTGTCCTTGGAGAAGGAGCACGCGGTGTCCACCAACACCCTGGAGTTGTTCAGGGAGAGGTGGGCGCCGCAGGGAGTGGAGTGCATCATTTCTCCCTCCAATTCTATGTGAAGGGCAGTGTTTGTCACTGGCCACCCGGGTGTTTTCCTATATTCCTGGTGGTGGAAATTGAATAAAGATTCGTACACCTTGTGTCTCTCACTGTG
>NW_025206727.1:0-1298 GCF_004010195.1 Chiloscyllium plagiosum | reverse complement strand
GTTGAGTCGGCTGGGGCTGTTTTCCCTGGAGTGTTGGAGGCTGAGGGGTGGCCATATAGAGGTTTGTAAAATTGTGAGGGGCATGGATAGGGGAAAAGACAAGGTCTTTTCCCTGGGGTGGGGGAGTCCAGAACTAGAGGGCATAGGTTTAGGGTGAAAGGGAAAGATATAAAAGAGACTTATGGGGAAACTTTTTCACTCACAGGATGGAGCTTTTATAGAATAAACTGTCAGAGAAAGTGGTGGAAGCTAGTACAATTGCAACATTTAAAAGGCATTTTGATGGTATATGAATAGGCATTTTGATGGTATATGAATAGGAAGGGTTTAGAGAGATATGGGTCGGGTGCTGGCAAATGGGACTAGGTTATGTTGGGATATCTGGTCAGCATGGACAAGTTGGACTGAAGGGTCTGTTTCCGTGCTGTATTTCTCAATGACTCTGAATAGGAGTGTCAGAGATTCTGCTCACACTGACAGCTGGTTTTGAGGGAGCTGGATCAGTGTCAAGGACTCTCCAAATGTAAATAAAGGTTGACTTGGTGATGGGATAACAGCCTTTGTGAAGTTATTTCACCAACGATAACGTCATTATCTCCCCATCGTCTACTTGTTTGTCATGAATGTCAGGTTACCTACTTTTTGAAACAGCAGCCACTCTTTCCAACATCGGTTTTAAAACAGCTCAGTCTCATTTCAGTCCACATATCTTCAAAAAGCAAGGTTAAAAGACATGTTCCCTATACAAGTGTTCAACACTTAAATCCTGAAATGAGATATGAAACTGAAATAATGGGCTAATGGGAGGTCTGTTATGAAAATATGCCAAGATCAAAAACAAATTCTCATATTGAGGAAAAAATGAAGTAACTGTCATCCATAGAGGCTGGTAAAAGAACTCAACAGCCTTTCTGCATCATCATGGCAGATCTCTGAATCACTTAGAGTATAATTGGCCACCTCAATGTTGCTCCTTGGAGCACAGCAACACCTTATATTGTCACAGTGCTGCCAGGTCACTTTGCTGCAGAGACAGGTAGCCATCTCATGCACCAGAACAGGGTACACCTCAGAGCTGTTTGCTTAGTTTCTTAGCACCATTTCATGCTTACTTGCATGATCAAAGCATTTCTGTCTTCCTCTGTTTGTGCTTTACATTTAGGACTTAGACATTCACAATAGTTCTGTCTTGCATTTTCTTTCAGTGTGAAACCAAACATTGACATAGAGTCATAGAGATGTACAGCATGGAAACAAACCCTTCGGTCCAACCCATCCAGATAACCCAACTCAATCTC
>NW_025206726.1:8652-12000 GCF_004010195.1 Chiloscyllium plagiosum | reverse complement strand
TACTGTTTTTAACTTAAGTTCTTTTATGCTGCATCTGCACTCAAGGCATGTTGAACAATAGCATGTTTCATCGTGATACATAGCTTGAATATGCTATAACTGGCTCAAAACCATAAATTACTGGAGGAAATCAGCAGATCTGGCAGCATCTGTGGAGAGAAAAATAGTTAACGCTGAGTCCAGTGCCGTAACTAGCATTGGGTTGAGTCTGAGTGCACAGTTTAGTGTCAAATCCATGAATACCTGACTCAATTTATTGAGATGTGATTAATACGTTGCAAGTAATACTTTGCAAATAAGACTGTTGATCCAAAGTCATTTTCGACTTCTTCAGCTTTGTATCTAACACTATATATTTAAAGTGTTCTGAGGCATGACTTCTAATCATAAACTGACTTCTTACATTGTCTAGCACACATTTATGAAATTCTGTAGAACCACGCTACAGAAACTCATTGATGTGTTTCATAATGATGCCTGCCAGTCTTTTTGTGTGATACCATTGGAATACCATGTCCTTGCTCTATCATTCAATCCATAAACACTGATTTAAATTCCATAGCATCCCTTCTATATCATGAGCTTTTTTAGGTGAATTCAAAAACAGTTCCCTTTTGAGACATTTCACCCTGCAAAAATGCAGATTTTATATTAATTGACTTATGTTCCTGGAATCATATTACTATAAAAGCTAAGATGCTCTTCAAGATCACTGGGAGAAATCGCCTTGTCTTGCCCATTCCTCTATCACTTCATTCAGTCATTCAGTCCTGCATTTGCCATAAACTGGTCCACTTTGTTAACACTTTACAACCTTCTGTCATCAATATTGAGTTCCATACCTTCAAATTGTGAACCCATTCCTTTCCTTTGCTTGTTACCTTCTCTGTCTCCCTGTCTTCTCTCCCCTCACCCCCACTGCAGTGGAATTGCCTGTTCTTCCCAGGTAAAGCCACAGCAATTTATCTGTTCTGGCAGCTAAACATCCTACTGTTCTGCCATTCTCACATTCCGTTCAGTTAATCTGAACTAACAACATCCTTCCTCCCCAAGCACTCCAACACAAAAAACAAAGTGCACGATACCTTGTTATTTTCTATGATTTGACCAGATTCTCTAAGTGTGTATTTAGCGCAAATTAATATTGAGGAAGACACCCTAACAGTTTGATTGCCATACTGTAAAAATGAATATTTTCCATCTATGCCTAACTATTCCCTAGACCTTTCCAGGAAATTTCTGCCATTTCTGCTCTTCACTTTTGTAACATTCCATGTCCCCAGATTAAAATTTGTTTCTGATAATATTATGACATGCTAACTGATTCTCCAAAAGCTTATTTTTCATGAATGCCCTTTTCCATGTATTCAGGATATTAAAATGCTCAGAAAAATTGAAAACAATTGTAATTCCCTCCCAAATTGGGAGATTATCACTCCTTACTGAAGGAATGTTTGAATATCTCACAAAAACCAATTGATATGGATGCAGCTCCCAACTATTTCCCGTGAGTTCTTCACAACTTCACATGGACTATCATACCAAGCCACATGTTAATTTACAACTGGCTTGCCTTTGAAGGTTTTATGAAGCACTTCACCTATTTGTGATTTTCTTTTCACTGCTGGGTTTATTACCACAAAATTCATATTTTTATGCATATCCAAAAATTAATCATTGACAATTTCCACCCCCTGCCTCCATTGTCATTTAGGAATTCGGCCAGTGCCCAAAGTCTGTTTCCTATCTATTTCTCCATTACTTGGACAATTATTACTTTTTTAAAATTGTAAACTGATAAAACTATTTACTATCTCCTCCTCATCACACACCCTCAAGTCATTTGCTACAAATTCACTAAAGTTTTGTGCTAGTGGGAGGCTTACTATCGCCCTAATTAAGTATATTGCATATATATGGTTTCTTCTATAACTTCTGTATATTCATTATTTACTACTCCTGCAACCTTGAATGGGATTTTTAATCTGTGGACAATTTGGTGATGTAGTTTGGAGTGATTATGTTGATTGCAATGTGGCCACTGTACATGCACAGAGGCAGAGTGTGTTCACCTGGCGGTGACACAGCTGTCTGTGCATGCACCACTAATGTTAGCTTGGAGAGGTGAAGTAAAAGAACTGGCCAAAGGTCCACGGTGCGTGAGAGAGGATGTGCTGGAGGGAGGCCAGGTGTGGGAATGGCTGCCAACTCTGGTTGCCCCACAGTGACAGGTGGACCCACTGGAGGCAACTAACACCAAACCCCTCCCCAATTATTTAACACTACTAATTACATCCAGCAATGCCATTAAGTTCTTCTTACTCCTGTGACATCAGGTCATAATGGAGTGCTCATGAGCTCTTTGAGCCATCTGGTGGTAGCATTCATAATAAATTGCCTTTGTTTCTTTTAAATTCCTGTCTTTTCATTGCCAAGAAAACATTCTTAATTATTTGAACAGCAAAATTAAGTCTTGCTAAAGAAATACAATAATGTTCAGATAGTGTAATCTGTAAATCCACTGATTTACCGACATTAGTGGTCATGTTGTGTTCCTGATTCAGTTTCATTTGAGCCTTTATCAAATATCCTGCTCAACAGTCAGTGTATATCTCTTGACAGCATGCCCAAGCTTTTATACTGGTTTGCCCCAGCTATTTTAAAAAGAATCACCACTTTTGTTCGTGATTTAGCATATTGTCATCCCAAACATTGAGACAGGTCAAACTGTGAAATTCCTTTAACTATTTTGCAATCCTTATTATTCAAAAGATCTAGGTCTTATCTTAATTAATTCACTTCACATGCTCTGGATATGCACCCATTGTCCATCACAGGATAATTGAATGAGTCTGAGACTAAAATATTCATTACTAGCCTCAAGTTCTTGTATCTAGAACAATTTCTCTGCCAGATCAGTGATACCAGCATCATCTTTTAAACTTTCCATGTTCTGTATTATTACAAAAACCTTCGGCCTCAGACCTTCGGGTGACCATCCTCCAAGGCGGACTTCGGGACAGGCAGCAGCGAAAAGTGGCCGAGCAGAGGCTGATAGCTAAGTTCGGTACCCATAGGGAGGGCCTCAACTGGGACCTTGTGTTCATGTCACATTACAGGTGACCACCATTGCACTATACACACACACCGACACTCCTACACACACACACACACACACACACACAGGCGCTCCTACACACACACACACACACGGACACGGACACACACACACACGGACACGGACACACACACACACGCAGACACAGACACGGACACACACACAGACACGGACCCACACACAGACACCGACCCACACACAGACACGGACCCACACACAGACACGGACCC
>NW_025206726.1:0-5919 GCF_004010195.1 Chiloscyllium plagiosum | reverse complement strand
CGGAGATTCACACGGATGGTCCCTGGAATGGTAGGTCTAACATATGGGGAATGGCTGAGGATCCTGGGATTGTATTCATTGGAGTTTAGAAGATTAAGGGGAGATCTTATAGAAACTTACAAGATAATACATGGCTTGGAAAGGGTGGATGCTAGGAAATTGTTTCCGTTAGGCGAGGAGACTAGGACCCGTGGACATAGCCTTAGAATTAGAGGGGGTAAATTCAGAACAGAAATGCGGAGATATTTCTTCAGCCAGAGAGTGGTGGGCCTGTGGAATTCATTGCCCCAGAGTGCAGTGGAGGCTGGACGCTAAGTGTCTTCAAGGCAGAAATTGATAAATTCTTGATGTCACAAGGAATTAAGGGCTACGGGGAGAATGCGGGTAAGTGGAGTTGAAATGCCCATCAGCCATGATTGAATGGCGGAGTGGACTCGATGGGCCGAATGGCCTTACTTCTGCTCCTATGTCTTATGGTCTTATGGTCTTATAAATGTATCTGTGCTGTTTGCCTCAATCTGTCCTTTCGATAACGAGAATCATAGGCAGCTTGTGGACTTGACATTTCCTCAGACACATTCCCAAACACTGTTTCAGTTTATCTCAGCAAAGCCCTTCAAATTTCTCTTCTCAGGGCCTCCAGCCAGGTAGTAATGGACAACCCTGACATAGCAGGTCAACCGGAGAGCAAGCTGGAGAAATTTACAGAGTCGCTTCTCACTGGAAATTCTATAAATGGAGGAAGGAAACGTTAGAGGGCAGAAATGTTCAACTACATCAGGAGTAACCAAATTCCCCAAGCAACTCAACATTTGTGCCTCCAAGGCTGCCGTGTTCAAGTGCGTTTGCTGCCAGTGGATTTAACTTTTCCAACTTTCTTCTGGACAGCCTCCTGTCCTTGACCTGTCATAAACTTAAACTCCTCCTGCTTCCCGTATCCAAGCTCATGACAAAATCCATCCAGATATAAAACTCATACAAACCTGTAAAGTTCTAACAGGACTGGACAAGGTAAACATAGGAAGGATGTTCCTGACGACCAGGAAGACAGTACCAGGGTTTACAGTCCATCCATAATGTCTCCCAGTCCAGCATTTCCTCAGTTTTACCATTCTTATCTTCATTTTTATGTCCTCTAATGGCCTCACCTTCAACACCAACATCTACCCCTTGCAACATTCTCTGCACCCTCCAGTGAACCTGCAATGTTTTCCCCATTCCTTCCATTTTAACTTCATCACCCCACACTCCTCATCCAAAGTACTTTCAGCATTCTAGATCCTAACATTCCAATTCCCTTCCTATACCTCTTTGTATTTCCACATGTCTCACTTCCAATACATTGTTGATCACCTATTCCCATAGCTCATTGTGGAGCTCAGGGTTTGACCTCACCTCTCTTGGGGTTAACAGTCTGGGGAAGACAGTAATTGCTGGCACCTTCACTGGTATAATGACAAAGTTCTACCCCAGTGGAAACCCCAAGCTTGTTCCACCACATCATCTGCCCCATCAAATGACCCAGAAACCCCACTGCACACAATTGGTTCCCCTGACTGAGACTTGCTGCCTATCTCTCAGTCTAAAATGGCATTGTCCACGTGTTTCGTGATGTTTCCTCAGACAGTCATGATGATAATCCAGATAGATGAAGAATCAGCCCAGTGAGGGATAGACTAACAGGTTGGTTTCCTGACTCTGTAATATCTCCAGAGATGAATGAAGATAAATTGTTTTATAATTCACACTTCTATTTTCTGGAGTAGAATGTTCAATTCAAAGTAGTACGTGTTTTTAAACAGTGATGCATTCTCCAGTTCAGAGATTAAATATTTTTTGCAACAAGTTCCATTTTGTGTTTTACAATCGCATGATTAGCAAGTACTTTGGCTTTGATCTATCCCTGTTAAAAACCCATGTGCTAGGTAAAACCAAATAAACCATCCCTTATTAGCAAGTTGGTATTGAAAGAATTGATTTGAATACCTTATTTCTGCACTGGATGGAGTAATAGCCCAAGGTTAGTGGTTTATACAGTCATATTTTTATTTTAGTTCAATCTGCCTGAAGATGAAATTAGTCTAAGGTTGCATTTTTTAACAGCCTTAAGGCCTTTGGATTGAGTGACAATTTCATCGCATCATTTTATTTGACATGTTAAGTTTTCATGAAATCTTTTACAATCGTAGCCTATATCTAACAGTCAATGCAGTGCTTAGAAACATAGAATCACTGTGCCCTCTTGTGAAACATGGTCACTGTTGTCAGACTAGAAATTCATTTTTCACACTGCAAGACACCACAAATGGCAATAAGATAAAATGACCAGGCACTTCACAGCCATACAAAATAGGAGTAGGATTAGGCTATTCAGCCCCTCAAGCTGGCTCTGCTGTTCAATAACATCCAGGTTGGTCTGACTGTAGCCTCAAATGAACATTCCCAATTACCCCTATTCTCCTTTCAACCTCTTGCTTGACAATAATTCATCTATCTCTGCCTTAAACACATTCAAGGACTCTGGTTCCACCACCTTCTCAACAAAACAGGTTCAAAGACTTATTGAGAGAAAACAATTCATCTCACCTCTGTTTTAAATGTGTGACTCCTGATTTTTAAGCAAGAAATGCTAGTTCTGGCTTCTAATCTAACAGGAGCGTTTAGTAATGTTCGGCTGATCTGTGAATATTAAGCAGGCTTTGCCTCTCCTCACTGCTCCTCATGCACTGCAAGAGACATTTCATGTCCAACTGAGATTAGCCAGGAGGTTAGACTTAGCACAACATTGGAAGTTTGGTACCTCCAACAGCGCAGTTCCCCCTCAGCACTGCACTGGGAGTGGAGGCCTGGATTGCGTGTTCAAATTTCTGGAATGGGACTTCACCCTTTCTGACCAAAAGGAGGGAGTGACAGTCTCTGAGGCATGGCAGACACTCAGAATCATAGAAATGTACAGCATGGAAACAGACCCTTTGGTCCTACTCATCCAAGCTGACCAGTATCCTAACCTAATCTTGTCCTATTTGCCAGCATTTGGCCGATATCCCTCTAACCGCCTATTCATATAGTCATCCAGATGCCTTTTAAATGTTGTTATTGTACCAGCCCTCACCAGTTTCTCTGGTAGTTCATTGAGTGCATTTAAGACAGAGACAGCTAAGTCCTTGATTAGTAAGGGGATCAAAGGTTATGACAGAAAGAAATAAGTTAGGGTTGAGAAGCATAACAGCCAAGATCAAATGGCGGAGGAGACTAGATGGACCAAATGGCCTATATCTGCTCCTATATGTTACGCTCTTGCATGTCTGGAATGCTGGGATTACTAATCCATTGATTTGCCTCCAATTACTGCAAGGACACTGAGTTGGACGATCAAACATGGTTGTATTGAATGATTGATCGAAGGGCTAAATGGCCTACTCCTGCTCCTGCTCCTATTTTGTATGTTTTTAATATCACCAATGCCCAACTGGATCTTGGTTGTCCCCTGTAATGTTCATAAACGGATCAGTGACAGGTAGTGGTAGTCTATAATAACCTACCTGTCGCCTGACATGCTCGCTGCTTTCTCCGGGCATGTCATGTGCACTCTTGATTAAGCTCTGAGCGATGTGGAAGTAGTAGATGCTGATTATACCGAGGGGGATGAGGTAGTACACCAGGAATATCATCACCGAGTGGATTTTTGCATGTAGTTTGTCAGAGAGAGGGTATGGGACACAAGCACTGAAGCTTTCATTCTCCCCATTGTGATGCTGCACCACCTGAGAGTACACTGCCTCCGGGATGGCCAGGAACATGGAGATCATCCAGATGGTGACCGCCTTGAGGCACGTGTGAAAGACTGCACTGGACGCTTGAATGTCCATGGGGTTTACGATGGCCTTGTACCTGCAGCAGCAATAAGTGTACAAATGTTGACTTTAGTCAAAGAATTTACAGTATGGGGCAGACTATTCAGCCCAACAAGTCCGCGCCTTCTCCAACATTATTTTGCCTTCTTTGCCAATGTATTTTTTCCATTTCTTTTACTTTTCTGTTCGTACGATTTCTCCAGGTCTATGCAATTCACCTCAACTACCCTCTGTGATAGCTGTTTGCACACTCTTGCCACTCTCTGAATAAATAGATTTCCTCCAAAGGCCTTTCCCTCACTCCACCATGAGATGTAACTGCCACTGTCAGGACCAACATTTGTGGCCCATCCTTAAGTTCCATGAGACTGTGTGTCTTGCCTGGCTATTTCAGAGGGCAGTTAAGACACAATCACACTGCTCTACATCTGCTGTCACCAAAGGGAAGGTTGGGAAAGGATGGTAGATTTCCCAAAGAATGCAAGACATTGGTTAGTCCACTTTTGAAATACTGCATTTAATTCTTGTCTCCCTGCTACAGGAAGGATGTTGTGAAACTTGAAAGGGTTCAGAAAAGATTTATAAGGATGTTGCCAGGGTTGGAGGATTTGAGCTGTATGGAGAGACTAATTGGCTGGGGCTGTTTTCTCTGGAGCATCAGAGGCTAAGGGGTGACCTTATAGAGGTTTATAAAATCATGAGGGGCATAGGTAGGGTTAATAGACAAGATCTTTCCCTGGGGTGGGTGAGTCCAGAACTAGAGGTCATGGGTTTAGGGTGAGAGGGGAAAGATTTACAAGGGACCAAGATGCAACTTTCTTAACACAGATGATGGTACGTGTATAGAATGAGCTGCCAGAGGAAGCTGTGGAGGCTGGTACAATTGCAACATTTAAAAAGCATCTTGATGGGTATATGAATAGGAAGGGCTTGGAGGGATATGGGCCAAGTGCTGGCAAATGGGACTAGATTAATTTAGGATATCTGGTCAACATGGACGAGTTGGATCAAGGTGTCTGTTTCCATGGTCGAACACACTATGACCTTAATGTTAGTTTGAACTTATTGATGATAATTATATATTTCTGATCCTCCATTGTCGATTCCCTTCAATGGGAATAACTTGTCTCCATCTGTAACCTCAGAGACTTTGATAATTTGAAATGATGTAACCTAGGTTTTACAATGCAAAAGCTGGTCACTGCACACACTGGTGTTTATTGCTCTACATGAGCCTCTCCCACATCGCCTCACCTCACCTAATCTGCACATCCTTCTGTTCATTTATCCTTTCTCTCATCGCATTGCCCTTGTTCTGGAGTTTCCAAGAATTAAAGATTCATTTCCCAGCCATTGCTGCAAGCAAGGCTGTGACAATAAAATAAGGAATGATTTCTTAATTTCTTTGATTTTCCTTTTGTTTATCGGTTCCAAAAATATGAGCGATGAGTTAAAATCTCACTTTAATCGGGAGGGCCAGACAGAAATCATGTGATGTAACCTCCAGAAATATGTTCAGCCAGACTTGGCAGCCAAGTTATATATTTCTGATGGACCCATAAAATCATTGAATGTTGCATAAGGTTCGAGTTCTGAATGTTCATGAAACAATCACTCCACCCATTCTCACACATAGTCTGTGGGTGGAGCCAAGGGAGTTCCACTGGAACTTTCAGAGGGAGCTGATGCATCTGGGGATATGGGAGGCGATGACCTAGTGGTATTATCACTGGGCAGTTAATCTCGAGATCCAGATAATGTTCCTGAGATCCATGTTCAAATCCCGCCACGGCAGATGGTGGAGTTTGAATTCAATAAGTATCTGGAATTAAGAATCTAATGATGACCATACTAATTGTCATGGAAGTCCCATCTGGTTCACTAATGTCCTTTAAGGGAAGGAATCTGCCATCCTTACCTGGTCTGTCCTACATGTAGCAATGTGGTTGACTCTTAACTGCCCTCTGAGCAATTAGGGATGGGTCATAAATACTGTCTAGTTAGTGATGACCTCATTCTGTGAATGAATAAAGGGGAAAAAGAAATTGGGGCCAGCTCCCTGAGA
>NW_025206725.1:11552-12000 GCF_004010195.1 Chiloscyllium plagiosum | reverse complement strand
TTTTGGGCCGAAGGGCCTATTTCCATATTGTAGGGAATCTAATCTAATATTATTCTGGGAAATTGTCCCAAATACACTATGAATTCTTCCCTGTGGCATCTCTACCAATTTGACTTTCCTTCTTCACCTTGTTATTTCTTATCTCCAGCAATACTGATTCTGCATCTTAAATTCCAAGATCATTTCTTGTTATCATACTTGTTCCATCCAATACTAAACTAGCCCAACACCCTTTCCTTCCAGGTAAAAGCAATGACAGCAGATGCTGGAAACCATATTCTGGATTAGTGGTGCTGGAAGAGCACAGCAGTTCAGGCAGCATCCAAGGAGCTTCGAAATCGACGTTTCGGGCAAAAGCCCTTCATCAGGAATAAAGGCAGTGAGCCTGGAGCGTGGAGAGATAAGCTAGAGGAGGATGGGGGGTGGGGAGAAAGTAGCATAGAGTACA
>NW_025206725.1:0-1158 GCF_004010195.1 Chiloscyllium plagiosum | reverse complement strand
GGATTGGACATTCTGGAGGCAGGAAACATGTTTCCGCTGATGGGTGAGTACCGAACCTGAGGACACAGCTTAAAAATACGGGGTAGATCATTTAGGACAGAGATGAGGAGAAACTTGTTCACCCAGAGAGTGGTGGCTGTGTGGAATGCTCTGCCCCAGAGGGCAGTGGAGGCCCAGTCTCTGGATTCATTTAAGAAAGAGTTGGATAGAGCTCTCAAAGATAGTGGAATCAAGGGTTATGGAGATAAGGCAGGAACAAGATACTGATTATGAATGATCATATTGAATGGCGGTGCAGGCTCGAAGGGCTGAATGGCCTACTCCTGCACCTATTGTCTATTGTCTAATTGTCTATTGATCCTAACTCTGACTCCTCCCTCCCACTCCTCCAAATCTCTGTTTCCATTTCTGAGGATAGACTGGTCACCAATACCCATTCCAAACCCACCAACTCTCTGACTATCCATCATCACAGCCTGCCTCCTGTAAAGTCTTAATTCCATTCTCCCAGTCACTCTGTCTCAGATGCATCTGTCCCCCATCTGAAATGTCCAACTTCTTCCACATCCAAGGATTCCCCAGCAGGGTGATTGACTGGGCCTGGACTGGTCCCACCCATCTCCCACACTTCAGCCCTCACTCCCTTTCTGCCTTCCCCCAACAACAACAGAGTTCCCCTTGTCCCCACCTAGGTCCACATCCAAAGGGTTAATAGCCATCACTTCCATCACCTTCAGCAGGATGTCACAACGAGGCACATGTTCCCCTCCCCTCCCCTGTTGGCCTTCTGCAAGGGCCCTTTCCTCTGGGACACCCTAACCCATTCTTCCTTCACTCCCAACACCTCCCCATGGCATCTTCCCCTGTAACCACCGAAGGGGTAACACCTGCCCATTTACCACCTCCCTCCTCAGAATCCAAGGGCCCAAACACACCTTCTAGGTGAAGCAGCAATTTGCGTGCACTTCACACAACTAGTCTACTGCATTCGCTGCTCAAAGTGTGGTCTGTTGATTAGATTAGATTCCCTAAAGTATGGAAACAGGCCATTTGGCTCAACAAGACCACACCGACCCTCTGAAGAGTAACCCATCCAGATCCATTCCCCTATCATATATTTACCCCTGACTACGGGCAATTTAGCACGGCCAGTTCACC
>NW_025206724.1:8284-12000 GCF_004010195.1 Chiloscyllium plagiosum | reverse complement strand
TGCTGGTAGGTGGCGCTGAAATGCCCATCAGCCATGATTGAATGGTAGAGTGGACTCGATGGGCCGAATGGCCATACTTCCACTCCCATGTCTTATGGTCTTATTCAGCCCATCGAGTCCACTCTGCCATTCAGTTAGGTCAGGGCTGATCTGATAATCTTCAAATCCACTCTCCTGTCTTTCCCATTAACCCTTCATTCCCATTTTATTTAAAAATCTGTCTAACTCAAAACTTGAATACATCTAATGGTCCAGCATCATCATGCCTGATAAAGAATTCCACAGATGGAGAGAAGAAATTCTTCCTCATCTCTGTTTTAAATATGTGATCCTACATCCTGAGATTATGCCCTCTGGTTCTCGACTCTTCAACAAGAGGAAGCTACCTTTTCGCATTGACTCTGTTAAGTCCCCTAAGGATATTATATGTTTCAGTAAGGTTTCATCTCATTCATCTCGTTTCCAACGGGTATAGGCCCAACCTACTCAACCTTTCATCCCAGACTGTCCCACCAGATCAGCCAAGGGAACTTCTTTGGACTGCCTCCAATGCTTTTCCTTAGATAAGGGCCTAGAACTGTTCACCATCTTCCATCTGGATACTAGTGCCTTGTATAGTTTTTGCAAAATTTTCCTACGTTTATATTATATTCTCTTTGAAATAAAGACCGACATTCCATTTCCCTTCCTGTCACCCATCGAACTTGGGTGCTAAGTAGACAAACAGGAGGCTGGAAGAACTCAGCAAGTCAGGTAGGATCAGGAGGTGGAGATGTCAATGTAATAACGCACTCTCAGCAATGGAGGTCGTGGTAGGGGGTGCTATAGATGAAGGGAGGTGTGGGTGGGTGCAGTAGAGTAGCAGGATGTGAGGTAGTGGGTATGACCTGGTTGGTCGATGGGAGGGATGAAATCGGCTGGTAGCTGGAAGAAAGGGTCAGTAGATGGAATGAAAGAGAGGAGGTGGGGCTGGAAAGGGATCTGGGGATGGGTAGGAAGGTTATTTGCAATTAGAGAAAACTCAATGTTTAGTCATAGAGCCATAGTCATAGAGATGTACAGCATGGAAACAGACCCTTCCGTCCAACCCGTCCATGCCGACCAGATATCCCAACCCAATCTAGTCCCACCTGTCAGCACCTGGCCCATATCCCTCAAAACTCTTCCTATTCAAATGCCCATCCAAGTGCCTTTTAAATGTTGCAATTGAACCAGTCTCCACCACTTCCTCTGGCAGCTCATTCCATACACGTACCACCCTCTGCATGAAAGGTTGCCCCTTAGGTCTCTTTTATATCTTTCCCCTCTCACTCTAAACCTATGCCCTCTAGTTCTGGACTTCCCCAACCCAGGGAAAACACTTTGCCTATTTATCCTATCCATCCCCATCACAATTTTGTAAACCTCGATAAGTTCACCGCACAGCCTCCGACACTCCAGGGAAAACAGCCCCAGCATGTTCAGCCTCTCCCTATAGCTCAAATCCTCCAACCCAGGCAACATCCCTGTAAATCTTTTCTGAACCCTTTCAAGTTTCACAACAGCCTTCTAATAAGAAGGAGACCAGAACTGCACGCAATATTCCAACAGTGGCTTAACCAATATCCTGTACAGCCATAACATGACCTCCCAACTCCTGTACTCAATACTCTGACCAATAAAGGAGAGCATACCAAACGCCTTCTTCACTATCCTATCTACCTGCAACTCCACTTTCAAGGAGCTATGAATCTGCACTCCAAGGTCTCTTTGTTCAGCAACACTCCCTAGGACCTTAGCATTAAGTGCATAAGTCCTGCTAAGATTTGCTTTCCCAAAATTCAGCGCCTCGCATTTATCTAAATCAAACTCCATCTGTCATTTCTCAGCCCAATGGTCCATCTGATCAAGATCCTGTTGTAATCTGAGGTAACCCTCTTCGCTGTCCACTACACCTCCAATTTTAGTGTCATCTGCAAACTTACTAACTATACCTCTTATGCTCACATCTAAATCATTTATATAAATGATGATAAGTAGTGGACCCAGCACCAGTCCTTGTGGCACTCCACTGGTCACAGGCCTCCAGTCTGAAAAGCAACCCTCCACAGCCACCCTCTGTCTTCTACCTTTGAGCCAATTCTGTATGCAAATGGCTAGTTCTCCCTGTATTCCTTGAGATCTAACCTTGCTCACCAGTCTCCCATGGGGAACCTTGTTGAATGCCTTACTGAAGTCCATATAGATCACATCTACTGCTCTGCCCTCATCAGTCCTCAGCACTTCCTCCTCTGTAATCTGGACATTTTGCAAGATGTCACCATCTATTTCCCTACATTCTATATCTTCCATATCCTTTTCCACAGTAAATACTGATGCAAAATACTTGTTTAGTATCTCCCCCATTTTTTGCGGCTCTACACAAAGGCTGCCTTGCTGATCTTTGAGGGGCCCTATTTTCTCCCTAGTTTCCCTTTTGTCCTTAGTATATTTGTAAAAACCCTTTGGATACTCCTAAATTCTATTTGCCAAAGCTATCGCATATCCCCCTTTTGCCCTCCTGCTTTCCCTCTTAAGTATACTCCTTTATATTCTTCTAAGGATTCACTTGATCTATCCTGCCTATACCTGACATATGCTTCCTTCTTTTTCTTAACCAAATCCTCAATTTCTTTAGTCATCCAGCATTCCCTTTACTTACCAGCCTTTCCTTTCACCCTGACAGGAATATACTTTCCCTGGATTCTTGTTATCAATATACTTTCATGGATTCTCATTATCCTCATAGCTGGGATGCTAACTGCTGTGATTCATGCCTGAGGACTCACAAACCCCTTATTCTGGAGCTTTCAGCAGTCTTTCTCCATTTAAATAATATTCAGTTCCTCTATCCTTCCTGCCAAAGTGCATAACCTCATATTTTTCATATTGTTTTTCACCTGCCGAGTCTTTGCTCAATTGCTGAAATGGTGCATAATACTCTGCAAAGACTTTCTGTCATCTTCAGCATTCACCTTCCCACCTATTTTTGTGTCATCTGCAGTCATCTACATCAATGTCATATTCCCACATTATCCCCATATTCCCACGTTATCCCATATTCTCACATTATCCCCATATTCCTTGATATCATTAATAGTTAGACACTGCATTTATTCCTGATGAAGGGCTTTTGCCCGAAACGTCGATTTTGCTGCTCGTCGGATGCTGCCTGAATTGCTGTGCTCTTCCAGCACCACTGATCCAGAATCTGGTTTCCAGCATCTGCAGTCATTGTTTTTACCTCGTTGATTTTAACCCTATTGTGAATACTCTTGCAAGGATGCCTGCCTTGAAGAAGTTTTCCTCCTCTCTCTACAAGAATCTCAGGGAGTCCCTCTCCCACTTCAACTCCCAGGTCATCTCCTCTGCCCTGAAGCTCTTCAACCATGTCGTGAAACAAACTCGGTACCACAGCCACATTTGCTTCCTCAGTGCCTGCCTCCGTAACCAACTCATCCCACACGGACTCCGGACCGGACCACCTTTAAACCAGCAGATTTCGGACCCGAACAGGACAAACAGTACAGATTACAGATTCAAAAACACCAGCAACGGTTCTCCATCAAGATCCTCCGCTCCACGCTTGCAGCAATGCGCCGGCACCTAACCTCTCTACAGTCAGCCCTGCCTCAGCTGAGGGCCACACTCTCTCAGAATTGCAAAGGACCCACTCTGTACTACATCCTCAGGAGAAT
>NW_025206724.1:0-3416 GCF_004010195.1 Chiloscyllium plagiosum | reverse complement strand
GGGAGGTCGCCCTCGGTCACCGCCCCCTCCCCCACCGAGAGAATGGGGGCTGGTCCGGCGCCGCCAACCGGCCTCAAACCCCCGGCGACCCCACCCCCAGGGTCACCGGCGGTACCTTCCTCGACGCACCCCTTCCCGGTTCGCCCCGAGTTCGGGTCGTCGGGCGGCAGAGGCTCGGGGCCCCGCTCCTCTCCCGACACCGGGACGCCTGGCTCCTCGGGGAAAAGGTCATTCCCAGGAAAAGGTCGTCCCCCAGGGCCAAGGCCCCCGGAAAAACAGTCTGGGAGGGAGGAGCGAGGATAACACCCTCCTCCCCTCCACCGCTCGACGACCCAGCAGAGGGTCCTCCGTCGTCGCCCGCACAACGGCCCTCGTGGTTATTGAGGTCCTCCCCAGAGGCCGGAGGAGTCGAAGCAGCAGGAGGCCCTGCTGTAGCCCCTGGGGGTTTGGGTGAGTCGGGCCGCGGTGCGGGACAGTCGAGGGGCACCGTTGGTTCGTCCCCTGGAGAGGGGCAGCACCGCCGGCGCGCTGCAGGAGAGTCCCTCCCCTCCAAGGGCCGGTGCCTCTTCCCCAGAGATTTATGGGTCTTCCCCTCCCGCCTCGGTGGTCATGGGGCCCGGGGTCCCTCCTCCCAGCCTTTCCAGGAATACGAATGGCTGGGGGGAAGACAGGGGGCGTGGCCAGGGTGGGGAGGGCCAGCTGTGTCACTTCCTGCCCCGCCCCAGGTTTATCAGGTGAGGGAGGGCGGGCGGGGCGGGGTAGGGGCCTAGTTCCCTCTCCCGGGGCCCGGAGACATGGCCGCTGCAGGAGGCGGAGCAGCGGTGGCCTCCCCCAGGTTAGTGCCAGGGCGTGGCTGGGTGGGGCGGATTTCAGGCTCAGGGGCCCCCGGGCCAGGTGTCACGGCGCCAAGGTCGGGCGTTAAAGCCCAAGGGGTTTCTCTATCGGGGTGGGGGGTGGATGTGGGGTCAGCGGGGTTAGGATCAGGTAAGGGTTCGGGAGTGTGGGGGTCAGGGGTCCCGCGCCGGGGCAACGCTGGCACGGCCGCAGAGGCATTGTCGTGCCGGGGCGGGGTAGGTCGTGGGCTAGGTTCCGGGGAAGGGGATAGGGTGGTCTCCCCGTGGGCTGGCTTGATGCGCCGCGTCTTTTTCTGCGCCTTCTGGCCGGCCGGACGCTCACCCCCCTCCCTGCCAGAGGTTGGGACATTGCAAGCCCCCAGCTTAGCCTCCGGTGCCGGGGCTGGAGTTGTTGGCTTAGAGGGAGGGGGAGTGGGTGCGGCAGCACCACCATCAGCCATTGGCACGGGCTGGGCATCCTTCTGGGTGGGGCAGTTTTTCCTTATGTGCCCCACCTCACGGCACAGGTGGCACCGCACGCCGTCCGCCGTCCAGAAGGCGCGGTAGGCCACGCCCTCGTGGAGGACAGTGAATGAGCCCTCGGTGACCTCCTCCTGGGCCAAGCAAATAAACACCTGGCGCCGGAAGGAGTAAATGTGTCGGAGGGCAGGGTCCTTCAGACCGAGCAGGAGCGGCTGGACACCCGACCGGATTTCCCCCAAGGTGTTGAGGTGGGGGAGAAGGAGCTCGCTGGCAATGAAGGGCGGGACGTTGGAGATCACGACCCTCTGGGCCGTAACCTCCAGAGGGTCGACGGGCAAATGTGTCCCGCCCACAGCGAGCCCCCTCTCCACGGCCAGGTGGACCGCCTGCTCGGTCTTCAGGAAGAAGACGGCCTTCCCGTACATCCGGGCCGCAGCGACGATGGCCAGTGGGCCGACCACACTAGCCATGGCCTTACTGCAGGCCTCGATGGTCATATTTGGGTGGGGATAGGCCTTGACCCCCAGGCGTTTGGTGAGGTGCCTGAAGGGGGTTGACGTCACAGCCGGGGTTGGGACAGCCGAGCCCAAGGCAGCGGCTACCCCGGCGTAGGTGCGGCTGGGCCCCGCGACTTTGGGGCTCGCCATATTCTGCCGCTTTGTATTTCTGCCCCAGGCAGCGGTGGAGGTGGGCCCCTGGTAGCAGCAGTGGTGGAGGGGCCCGAGGCGAGTCATCAAAGGCAAGTCCCAGGCAGCGACAGTGGAGACCTGTCTCAGGCAACAGCAGTGGCAGAAGCGGACCTCAGGCGAGTCCAAGGTAAGCCCTCGGTCGCAGTGGTAGGGGCAGACCTGTTGGGGAGAGTCCCCGAGGCAAGTCCCAGGCAGCCCCAAAGTCGAGTCCCAGGCAGCAGTGGCGGAGGCAGGCCTCAGACCGCAGCAGCAGCGGTGGAGGTCCCAAGCAGCAACAGCTGAGGCAGGTCCGGGCAGGGCCCCAGAGGCCGCGGCTCCTAAGGCAGTTCTTCTTCTTCTTCTTCTTCTTCCCTGCCTAAGGCAATAGCAGAGGAGAGTCCCAGCACACAGTCAGTCGCTTGCCCCCGCCGGCGCACTGCAGGAGAGTCCCTCCCCTCCAAGGGCCAGTGCCTCTTCCCCAGAGTGACGGGGGGATTTTATGGGCCTTCCCCTCCCCGCCTGCCTCGGTGGTTATGGGGGCCGAGGTCCCACCCCCCCCTGCCTTTTCCGGAATACGATTGGCTGGGGGAAGACAGGTGGCATGGCCAGGGAGGGGAGGGTCAGCCGTGTCACTTCCTGCCCTGCCCCTGGTTTATCAGATGACGGCAGATAGGGCCAGGGCCCAGAGACACGGTCGCTGCAGGAGGTGGGCCCCAGGTCAGCAGCAACACTCCCTTGAGCTGGGTGAGGCCCAGGCTGCAGCTTCAAAAGTAGGCCCGGGCAGTGCTGTGTGATCAAACAGTGAGGGGGAGGTCAGGGACAGCTCTGCTTTTTCTTATTTTATTAAACAAATTACAAAAACAGTTTACAACAAACAGTTACATGTACAGCTGCATACAAGAGACAGCAATGTTACAAGGGAGAGGAGCAGCAAAGCCAGGCCCCAAACCCTACCATTCAAACAGTTTACAGGGACATGAGGATAAACCTCAAATCCCAGTTTCACATAAAGGTATAAAGAGACAACAGCAATGACAGTTGTACATTACACAGTACTGTTACATACAAAAGTGCAGACGATACAGACCCAGCAAGCCCCCACCCCTCCCACGTTCCGACCACTCTAAGGCAGCCCGCCCCTACCCACCTTCCGGTTCTCGGTCCACCCCATGCCCCTTCCAGTTCTCGGTCCACCCTGACACACCTTCCGACCACCTCTGGGGCAGCCTGCCCGGGGTGACAGCGCTGAGGACGGCTACCCGCCTTCTGGCTCTTGGTCTGCCCCTACGTACCATTGGGCTCTCACCCACCCCGTTGCACCTCCGACCAGTGGGCTATCCTGGCACATCTTTCGGCCACCTCTAGGACAGCCCGTCCCCTACAGCTCTGGTTATTTTTTTTTTACTGCCCTTACACTCTTTTTTTTTACTTG
>NW_025206723.1:11073-12000 GCF_004010195.1 Chiloscyllium plagiosum | reverse complement strand
TCACGTGAGTCCAGTACAGACTCACGTGGGCCCAGTACAGACTCGCATGGGTCCAATACAGACTCAAGTGGATCCAGTACAGACTCGGCTGGGTCCAGTACAGACTCGAATGTGTCCAGTACAGACTCGCAATTGTCCTGTACAAACTCACGTGGGTCCAGTACAGACTCGCGTAGGTCCAGCACAGACTCAAGTGAGTCCAGTACAGACTCACGTGGGTCCAGTACAGACTCGCATGGGTCCAATACAGACTCAAGTGGATCCAGTACAGACTCGGCTGGGTCCAGTACAGACTCGAATGTGTCCAGTACAGACTCGCAAGTGTCCAGTACAAACTCACGTGGGTCCAGTACAGACTCACGTAGGTCCAGTACAGACTCGAGTGGGTCCAGTACAGACTCACGTAGGTCCAGTACACACTCACGTGGGTCCTGTACAGACTTGCATGGGTCCAGTTCAGACTCGCAAGTGTCCAGTACAAACTCACGTGGGTCCTGTACAGACTCACGTAGGTCCAGTACAGACTCGCATGGGTCCAGTACAGACTTGCAAGTGTCCAGTACAGACTCACGTATGTCCAGTACAGACTCGAGTGGGTCCAGTACAGACTCGCATGGGTCCAGTACAGACTCACGTGGGTCCAGGACAGACTCGCATGGGTCCAGTACAGACACACGTGGGTCCAGTACATACTCGCATGGGTCCAGTACAAACTCACGTGTGTCCAGTACAGACTCGGGTGGGTCCAGTACAGACTCGAATGGGTGCAGTACAGACTCGAGTGGATCCAGTACAGACTCGCATGGGTGCAGTACAGACTCACGTGTGTCCAGTGCAGACTCGAGTGGGTCCAGTGCAGACTCAAGTGAGTACAGTACAGACTCGAGTGAGTACAGTACAGACTTGAGTGGGTCCAGTACAGACTCG
>NW_025206723.1:0-4306 GCF_004010195.1 Chiloscyllium plagiosum | reverse complement strand
AAAGAGACCTAAGGGACAATGTTTTCATGCAGAGGGTGGTACATGTATGGAATGAGCTGCCAGAGGAAGCGATGGAGGCTGCTACAATTGCAACATTTAAAAGGCATCTGGATGGGTATATGAATAGGAAGGTTGCTGGGTCGGGTGCTGGCAAGGGGGACTAGAGTAGGTTGGAATATCTGGTCATCATGGATGAGTTGGACCAAAGGGTTCCATGCTATGCATCTCTATGACTCTATGATTATGACAATTGATAGGTCAGTTTGCTTATAGTTCTTTCCTTTATCTCCCTCCTTTTCTGAATAAGGTTGCTATGTTGCCAATTTTCAAGGATGCTGGAGTCTCTGTGAGAGCACTTTGAACATAACGCTAGTGTGTACATGTGGACTAATAGCAACATTTGTTTTGCATGCCCCAGCCCTTGCTCTTCCATCATGACAAAACTTCATAATCTTTCTGAATATATAGATTTTCAGTTATAGGAAGATAAAATATGATTGCATTACAGTTGTGTTTATTGCTTTGTGACTGTTTATTTACGATTGTGTTTGTCATGTACTTGAATCACAGGAAAAAGTTTCAGAGAGGAGCAATGTGAATCATTCAATGGATATAATGTCAATACAAACAGACTTGCACCATCTGTTGTTTGGGTTCCTAAATATTCGGGGGTATCACCGAAAGACAAATGCAAACTTGTTTGCAGAGCAAATGGTACTGGATACTTCTACGTTCTTGCACCCAAGGTGAGCGCACGGAATATTTTATACTACATATTCAAATGCCAACTGTCTAATCTTTGACCTTTTGTTTACCACTGTCTTTCAGTAGCTACTGGTTTACTCAATCAAACCTTTCGTCTATCTTTAATGCTCTCGACTCCAAACAAAAACTATTGTTCTCTCTCACCATCCCTCTTGGTATCACCCACATCTCCCTTCCTATAGTACAGGGAGATGGATGTGAAAGAATATGGTTTAGCTATCCACCAGCAGATCTGGCTCAACTACACAAAGTACACCCAAATAAACTATCACCACGTGGATGAATCCAAAACAACAAGCACTTGTTCTAAGATAGCTGCGAACAAAAAATGAATCTAGAAGCACTTTAAGAGAATATTGGAACTGAATGCCATAAACAGTGCTTGAAATGAGATAACATTGATTGATTTAAAGTGAGGCCTGATTCATACATGAGGGAAAAGGGAATAATAGGAAATGGGGCAGGATCAGTATCTGTGCTTAGACTGGGAGGAGGATCATAAGGAGTACACATACAAGCCCTGGATTTGAATACTTTGTGTCAATTTTTTATATAATTCTATATAAGTGCCTCAACCAATTCTATCAGATCTATAAATTCCTCAATATAACCATCTCTGTGTTCATCCTGGAACAGGAATAGGCCCATTCTTCCATTTGATCCCTTATCAAAAATTTCATTTTTCCCACAGTTGAAGTAACCTTCAAAACACCACATCTCCCAGCTGTTCAATTTTCTGCTGGCTTCACCTACTTCCTTTAAATTCACTTCGATTTCAAGCCCCTGGCTTTAGCTGCAAATCGATGCGAATGCGTCTAATTCTACCCTGTGGACCAACTAACAGGAAGCTGTACTTTGGTCAAGAAAGTGAGCTTTTTTTTAATCCCTGTGGAAAGATGCCTAGCCTAACATTTTGTAGGGAGCTTACAAATACAACACATAAGGCTGGCAGGTGGAGATATTAGGAAAGAAGTCTTGGCATTTAATTAATAAACCTTTTCTTACCTAGCATGATGCCAAAGCTGCCATTGAAGTGGATCAGGTTTTAAAACCTGATCTTCATTTTAATTGATTTAGGAAGAACTTTTACTCTATGTCAAATTAGAGTACATAGTTAAAGTATGTACTCTAGTTTTACTCGATTTTCATTGCAAGTCTGGGACTGAATAGATCTATTTTTAAATATTCTCTTTGCAATCTTTGATATGATGGTATCAAATAATATTGATTGCAAAGCTCATTATCTTAAACCAAAAATCTCTTTATACAGTGCTCAGGCAAGTTGAGTCCAGCTTATGTTATTGTTTGCCTGTAACATCAATGTGTCATAAAATCAGGGTGATTATTTTTCAGTTATGTATATATTTATGAAGTGCTGTTTTATAGACTGGATGAGATGCCAGAAAAAATTATTTTCCATTGCTTACCAAAGTAGATTCACAGGATGTGAGCTTTATTGGCAAGAAGAGCAGTTACTGTATATCGATAATTGTCCTTAAATAGCTATTTTTGTCCTTTGTGAAATCCAGGTAAGAGTCAATTTGATTGATGTAGATATGGACTCACATACAGATCAAACTAGGTAAAGGCAGCACCTTTTCTTCCCTAAAGAACATCAGGGAAATAGATGGATTTTCATGACCACTTGGTAGTTTCATGATCACTAATACTGACAGTGGCATCACAGTAATGTTACCAGGCTGGTATTTCAGAGGCCCAGCTTAATGTTCTTGTGACATGAATTCTAACTTCACAATGGCAGCTGGAATGGACTACAAGACTGAATTAGCAATCATAGAATGGTCAGATTGTTGTGAAAACCCACCTGATTCACATATGGCTTTCAATGGAGAAAATCTATTGCCCTTTTCTTGTTTAACCAATGTGACTGCAGTCACTCAGCAATGTGATTGTCTGTTAGTTACTCACTGAAATAGCCTAGCTATTAAAAATATATATCTTTATTGAATTGAATTACAATTCCACATCAGTCAAGGTGGGATTTGAACTCATCTCTCTAGATCATTCATATAAGCCTCTGGATTACTTGTCTGGTAACATAATCTTTCTGGCATGAATTTACGCTGTAAGGTCAGAAAAGCATTACCATAAGTATCCCCAGCTCCACAAACTAAACTTTAAAATGTACCCAAGAAGGTGGATTTTAAATCAGGATTGTGTGGGGTGGGAGTTGGGGTTTGTGGGAGGATTTGGTGGGGTTATTGTCTGGTTTTATTTTTATTAGTTTTATTTAAAGAATCCATTGAATGCATTAAAACGTTCCTAGAACCATGGCCTGGAGGTTGCTTTGGCTCTCCAAAGAACTCCAATGGGTTTAGTCCTTCTTCCACCTTATATAAAGTGCACGAGCTATGTTTAGATATCCCATCAGTGAAAAGGAGAGCAACCTGAGACAGCTACACTCATAAAATGTAGTAGCTGCCTCAAGAAAAAAGAACATACAAGTTAGATCCTTTCCACATCCCTTTAACATTCCCCCATCTCCCCAAACCTCCCCACACCTCCCCTCCTCTGACCCAGGTTCCAGATCTGGAGCTTCAGAACGTGCACCTCCACTGTTATTTTTGTAACATTGTGGAGATCCTCTCCACCTTTACAAGAGCTCCTGCCTATCTATGCTTCATGGTCCCTCTTTAACATAATGTCTATATTGTTAATGCATCATAAAACTACTTTTGTAGTTGTAGACAACAGTCAAAGGGGAAATTAATTCAAACATCGAGCAAATTAAGAATGAATACATGACCAGTTGCCAAGCATAAAAAATTAGAAACCTGTTTGAGATGTAAGTGGACTTGTTACTGACAATGGCCTTCTCAACTTGCAGGTGGTCGATGGAACTCCATGTACACCAGATACATCAGCAGTATGTGTCCAAGGCAAGTGTATAAAAGCTGGGTGTGATGGAAGGCTTGGCTCCAAGAAGAAGTTTGATAAATGCGGAGTATGTGGAGGTGATCACAAAAGCTGCAAGAAAGTTTCTGGTCTTTTCACCAAACCCATGTATGTTGTTCTCTCTTCTCTACATTTTAACTTAATTTTTTTTTCACTGAAATATTATTACCATTAATTGGGATTTCACAGTGGCATAAAATATTAAATTTCAGAAGATCTATAATACACAAGGGATATACACATGAATAATACACAAAGAATTATGCAGTCTTAACTTTCATAGGATGCTCATTAATCCATTGGAAAATCTCCAGAAAGTTAAGTGTGGTTGAATATAAAATTGAAAAACAAAAATTAAATTCATGATATAATTTTAAGCTATTGTATGTGGAGAGTCAAACATTGGCTTAAAACATATGTGGCTATGATGTAAAATATTATAACACCAATGTGTAGCTCCATCTGAGTGGAGGCTAAGTGCTCAAGTGAGTCAAAGGAAAGTACAGAAGGCACTATCCCTCAGCAATCAATACACAATTTAGCAGCCATGTCAGTACATAATTTAAAGACCTTTGATTATCTTGTCTATTTGATCTAGCAACAAGTATTAAGTGTCACAAGGAGT
>NW_025206722.1:0-12000 GCF_004010195.1 Chiloscyllium plagiosum | reverse complement strand
CAATGCATTATTGCAAATTTCTTTTTGGGTACATTAGAGTTAGCATAACATGTACACAATTTGCTGATCACATTGGCTTGTCCTTAAATAATCCACTATGTACAGAAAATGGAGTGTAGAGTATTTAATTTTTGTACCAATGATTGTTAGTTTCATCTTAGTGGTGTAAAAATATCATGTTTTATCTTTTTTTTTTGCTAGTTTTGTTGATGTAACTAAAAATTTGTTTTTGTTTCAGTTATCATTTTCCCAGGATAATTACTTTACAGATAAAAGGTGGGTGATGATTTGAATGGATAGTTTAATTGATTAGGATTTCATGGTGTTTTATAATATACTCTGAAATCTCCTATTCACATCAACAGAATTCACGAAGAAGAAGCTGCTAATAGCACACAACAAAGGCGACAAATATTTAGGTACAGGAAAGCTTGTTCTAATGAGAACATTTGTTTGTATGATTTGTGTACTCTGAATTCATTCATTATTTACTTTTTGAAGTCTTGTAAAATTAAGATAAATGTTAACTTTATTTTGTATGCTGCAGAGGAAATAAGGATGGAACTGGGAGATCCTCCAATAGTCGGCAGAGCAGTACTGAAAATGAGCTGAAGTGGTCAGAGCCACGTCCTTGGAGCAGTACAGACTCAGATAGCTCAAACCGCAATCTGAAACCAGCAATGACAAAAGCTAGCAGCTTTAGTGGAATTTCTGTACTGGCAAGAGGTGATAGCTCTGGTAGCAGCAAAAGTACAGGCAGGCTTTCAAAAGCAGGTACATTATTATTATTATTATTATCATCATTATTATTATTATTATTATTCACAACATTACACAATCACAGTAAAGTACTAGTTTGGCAAATGCTGGCTTTTAGAGTGTCAAATCAACTTAATATTTCTCATCACTTTTCTGATTGATCAACTTTTCTTGTTTTTCTTCCATTGCCCAAAGTTGAGGGCTTTTGCTATAGGTACTATTTCTCAAAGGCTAGCAGCCCTTAAGTACCTCATCAAATTGACCATTATTCATATTTGAGATAAATGTTTGCTTACACATTTACCAATGAAGGAGAATGCTGCAGCTGGATCCAACTTGTCCTGAGTATTTGCCGGCAATTGTATTTTGCGACTACTGCAGAGTGATCTTTATTGGTAAAGTGATATTTGCTCTCCTGAGCTCAGGGGCACTAAAGCCACTCTTGGCATCCAATGATTCCCTGACTAAGATGAGTGACTTCCATACAGACTAGTGGTCAATCTGGAACTAACTTGTCCATATGGCTTAGGAGTGCATCAAATGTATTTAAATACTAAATTATTGAGGAGTCAGTAAGTCATTTATAAATAATTATTCTTTTGACTTTTTTGACTAATTAGTGCTATACTGTTTTAGACATCTTTGGTTATCCAAAGTAATGTGGGCTGCAGTTCTAGAAAAATCCAAACAAATCTGCACGGTTCATGTTCACATAGTCCAGGAATATCTGGTTCATTGAATATTTATGTGCAATTTAGTTAACCTGTTAACTTTTTAAAAACTTTCTGTATTCCTTGTCAAACTTAATCATTCTTATCTTTATTTGAGGATATCCTAGCCTACATTAATTTGTGTTAACCCTTTGTTTTTGTTGTATTCAAAATAATGTCTGCTTTTATAACTTGGTCTGTGCCAAGAGCTTGCTTTTCTCTTTCTTGCTGAATTGTTGTGTTCATATATTACACGGATTGTTTGCTTTATTTTATGTATTTAAAAACCAAACTTTTTTGCACTGCGATGACTGCAACTAGACAAGGAAATGCAAAATCACTGGAACAAGTGTTGGCTGACCTATTCATTGAGGGCTGCTTTTATTATTACTTTTGAAGCTTATGCATTCATATATTAAGTCTGCATGCTGTAGCTGTACAGTAATATAAGGAATAAGAGTTTGCTTGGTTAAATTATTGTTACTTTATGCTGTAATAATTTAACATGTTAGAGTCATGTTAGGGTTTGCTAATTTTCCTAACATTGTGCATGTTTGAAGACAATTCATCGTGATGCATAGAAAGGAAAAAGGCATGATGTTTCTGTCTCTAGATAAAGATTTTTCATTACTCCTTTCCCAGGTTCAGAGTCTTCTAGTAGTGTAGGGTCATCCACGGGTTCCCTCTCTCGCACCCATCAACCTCTTCCAGTCACAGCTATGAGCCAGACTCATGGTGTGCCAGCCGTCTATTCAGCTGTCAACACTAGTAATTCTCTTTCCTTTGATGGTGGCATGAGTGGGCAAGTGATTCCTACTAGCACTAGCTTCTTTTTGCTTCCCTTGGAAGCTGCAGGCATACCACCTGGCAGTATTCTCGTGAACCCTCAAACAGGTTGGTATCCAGTGCTGGGATTTATTTGAAATGTTTGTAATTGGAATTTACTCTGCAAAACTTTGCTATTTTAATAAAAATGTTGTTCAGGTCATTAATGATCCTGGAAACTTATTTAATAATTGTAGATATTTCCTCAAAAATAAGTTGACTTAAGTTCCGTTTGTAAATTTACAATTTTCTGTATCATGTATGCTTTTAAAAGTTGTTCAATTTTAATCTTTAAAATAAGTTATTACATCACTTATCAATTTTTAAACTTTCTTTAGAAAAATTCTCATGTCTTTCACTAATGTCAAGAATAGCTTTTCTGCTAGTTGGTTGTGAATACTTCACCACCACACTTCTTCACTCCTCCATTATCTCTCAATTATCAGACTGTTTGTTTAATAACCAGTACTCAATAAGCACACATTTTCTTCAAATATTTGGAAGACCCAAGCCATTGATTTCAGTCCCCATCATCAACTCTTTTCCCAGAGAGATGGAGTTCTTCCCTGGCAACTGTCTGAGGCTGAAGCAGACTTCGCAGCCTGTGTTTCATATATGACTCCAACTGAGCATTCGGCTGCACGCCATACCATCGCAACTGATGTTTCTACCTCTAATGCCATGAAAGTTCACTCTTGTCTCTGCTTATCTGCTGCCTAAACCATCCTCTGTGCACTGTATATCTTAACTTAAGTCAGAATTGCACTGCAGATGTTATCTCCCAGGCTCTAAAAAGGCCTAATATTGCCTGTGTTTTCACTTGAACCAAGTACTGTAACCTACCACCATTAGTCTTGAGTAAGCCATATCTTGCTGTAAAAATTCTGTGTTTACAAATCCTTTCATGGTCTGAACCTGTAACCCTGCAAGATATCTGAACTTTTCCAATTCTGGCCTTTTGAGCATTCCTGTGTTAAATCAATAACCTCAACTGCTATGGCCCAAAGCACTGGGATTTCCTCTCTAAAGCTCTCCACCTCTTTTTCACTCTTCCTGTTTTAAGAGGCTACTTAAACTTGCCTCTTTAACCTGGTCTTGGATCATCCCACTAACATTTCCTGATGTGGCTTGATAACATTTTTGTTTGATAACCTTATTTGGAAAGACTTTATTACATTGAAGCGACAATACAGACACTACTTAATGGTGATTTTATAAACAGGTGGAACATCTAGTGATCAGAGCTTTAATGAATTAAGTTACCATCAAATATAATCATGGGACTGTTTCTGCATTTTGGGAAGGGACATTGGAAAGTTAACGCACAATAGTTGATTGAACTTCATCCTTATTTGACATGCACTTCAAATTTAAGGTTTAATGGAGAATTGAGTTTTTTTCCTAATTGTTCAGATAATTATTGTATTTAAAGAATGTGACCGTTTCTAACTCTGGTCAAAAGATATGCATCTGCAATTGCAAACAATGGGCTACCTAAGCTATTCTGCTTGGAAAGCAATACAACTATAAAATTCAGAGGATGATCTCCCATATAAGTATGAACGAGGAAATTGCAGAAAACATAGTGCTTAATTTTAAAGAGAGATTATATTGGATATGCCATACAGAACGTTTTTAAAAAAAAATCAGTGGGATAATTTTAGAAAGCGCAGTTGCATTGAATTGTATCCTATTGCCTGGGGACAGGGGTTGATATTTGTAAATTAGATTTTTGCTGTTTAATATTTTGTAATGTTTATTGTAATTAGATGGATTTTCCTTTTGTTTGTCCATTGATGTCCTATGCACTATTTTTGCCATATATGTCATTACTATGGCAATACAGTGTATATCTACAATACAAAGCAAAGTACAGTATAATTTGACAGGGTTCAGAAGTGTTTGTTTTTTCCTCAACATTTTCTGCATTCGTTCATGCGATGTGCACATTGCTGGCTAGGCCGGTGTTTATTGCCCATCACAATTTGCCCATTTTGCTGATACTTTTAATTTTTCTGAATATTTGAAAATAATAATTACAAACTGAAATATATGACTGGTTCTAGGTAAATGTGCATCAGTTTGGAAGTAAACAAAGAAATTACCATTTGTCAGAATGGTTATTTACAAAGCAAATTTTTCAGATGGAAAAAGAAAGCTCGGACATTAGGATTAAATTCTCCCTATTTAAATATAGGAAGTGTGTTCTGGTCATTTTAGTTGGTTTTAAGATCAATAATATGTTTTGTAGCAGTTTACAGTAAACTAAGGAATATCCCAAGTGTTTTGCTCTTCATACAGTACTACCAAATTACAAGAGTGGTTTAGTTTGTAATATCTTCTTTCAAAGAAGACATGGGTATTTTTCTGTTAAACTGAAACAGGATTTGACTTCAGGTTATTTCCTCACCAACCTGTACAAAGATGTTATTGTACACCTCCTGAAGCAAGTGGAAATTTTGTCTGGACCTCTTGGTCCAGAGATGGGACACTATTCCTGCACCACAAGCGACCTCAAGATTCAGCTTGTCCTATTATGAATTTTGGCTGTTTGTTAAATGTTTAAACATTTTTGTCTAATTTCATGATTTTTGTGTGCTTTTGAGATTTACACACAAAGTTAAATACAGGAGTTTTACTATTCGAAACAAACTGAATCTCTGTTCTTTCAATTCTCCTCATTGACGATCACTTAAGCTGCTAGACTTTCCAGCTATATTTGACGTAGTGACTGGTGACCTGGCTAAATCATTATTTACAAGATGTACTTCAGATAAAATGCAAATGTAGGACGATATCAACACAGACTTTGCGTCAATGATCGTATGTTTTGCACATGGATATTGCCTCAATGTTGTTCAATAATTTGTATTTAAGTTTACTTATTTTCATTTGTAATAACCTTTTAATATTGAAACATCTGAAAATTTTATGCTATAAGGAATTAAAATGCTTTTAGTGTATTTTCATTTAGAATTTTAAAATATATATGACACTTGCATTTTAAGTATATTTCGTATTTTGGACTGTATGTGAAATCTTCAAATTATTGGCTCTTATTGAGTAGCGATGAAAATGGGTGTGCCCAATAAAACTTTTGTTTTGTATGCTAATATAGTATTACTGAGAAATGTCTTGTTTTGCTCTTTAACTGGTAATCATGCATGTACATCTAATATTTGTACGTATTATATAATCTGAGATAAAACACCATTGCTGATTTTCAAGTAGTCCACTCTTAAGTTTGTCCTGTTTACTCCTGGCCTCTGTCTCATGTTACTCAACTATTCACTTTGTTTCCACATCTAACCTGTTGATTCTTTTTGCTTAAAATCTTTCATACACTCGCTGATATATCGTTGCTAAGATTACTTTGTTAACCATCCTTAAACAACTTATTAAACAGTTTTGAAAATAAGTTGCTTCCAAGGAATTGCTCAGAATAATAATTTTGAAATGAGACTAAACATGACAGAACTGTTGACTGCAATTTACTTTATATAGAACTTTTAACCTACAGACTATATTACAGAATTTACAGTTGCCTAATCAGACAGTAGTGCCATTACCAAGGAGGTATTCAGCAATGCCAAAAGATTGGAAAAAATACAAGTTTTTGTGGAAGAGATAAATGGAGAGGTGGAGCATGGCACATGCAAGGCTGTGAACATTGGGGAGGGCAAAAGTGAGGACTGCAGATTTTGGAAATCAGAGTCTAGATTAGAGTGGTGCTAGAAAAGCACAGCAGGTCAGGCAACATCTGAGGAGCAGAAAAACCAATGTTTCGGGCAAAAGCCCTTCATCAGGATTGAAGGCCTGATGAAGGGCATTTGCCCGAAACGTTGATTTTTCTGCTCCTCTGATGCTGCCTTACCTGCTGTGCTTTTCTAGCACCACTCTAATCTAGACTCTGATTTCCAAAATCTGCAGTCCTCACTTTTGCCCTCCCCAATGTTCACAGCCTTGCATGTGCCATGCTCCACCTCTCCATTTATCTCTTCCACAAAAACTTGTATTTTTTCCAATCTTTTGGCATTGCTGAATACCTCCTTGGTAATGGCACTACTGTCTGATTAGGCAACTGTAAATTCTGTAATATAGTCTGTAGGTTAAAAGTTCTATATAAAGTAAATTGCAGTCAACAGTTCTGTCATGTTTAGTCTCATTTCAAAATTATTATTCTGAGCAATTCCTTGGAAGCAACTTATTTTCAAAACTGTTTAATAAGTTGTTTAAGGATGGTTAACAAAGTAATCTTAGCAACGATATATCAGCGAGTGTATGAAAGATTTTAAGCAAAAAGAATCAACAGGTTAGATGTGGAAACAAAGTGAATAGTTGAGTAACATGAGACAGAGGCCAGGAGTAAACAGGACAAACTTAAGAGTGGACTACTTGAAAATCAGCAATGGTGTTTTATCTCAGATTATATAATACGTACAAATATTAGATGTACATGCATGATTACCAGTTAAAGAGCAAAACAAGACATTTCTCAGTAATACTATATTAGCATACAAAACAAAAGTTTTATTGGGCACACCCATTTTCATCGCTACTCAATAAGAGCCAATAATTTGAAGATTTCACATACAGTCCAAAATACGAAATATACTTAAAATGCAAGTGTCATATATATTTTAAAATTCTAAATGAAAATACACTAAAAGCATTTTAATTCCTTATAGCATAAAATTTTCAGATGTTTCAATATTAAAAGGTTATTACAAATGAAAATAAGTAAACTTAAATACAAATTATTGAACAACATTGAGGCAATATCCATGTGCAAAACATACGATCATTGACGCAAAGTCTGTGTTGATATCGTCCTACATTTGCATTTTATCTGAAGTACATCTTGTAAATAATGATTTAGCCAGGTCACCAGTCACTACGTCAAATATAGCTGGAAAGTCTAGCAGCTTAAGTGATCGTCAATGAGGAGAATTGAAAGAACAGAGATTCAGTTTGTTTCGAATAGTAAAACTCCTGTATTTAACTTTGTGTGTAAATCTCAAAAGCACACAAAAATCATGAAATTAGACAAAAATGTTTAAACATTTAACAAACAGCCAAAATTCATAATAGGACAAGCTGAATCTTGAGGTCGCTTGTGGTGCAGGAATAGTGTCCCATCTCTGGACCAAGAGGTCCAGACAAAATTTCCACTTGCTTCAGGAGGTGTACAATAACATCTCTGTACAGGTTGGTGAGGAAATAACCTGAAGTCAAATCCTGTTTCAGTTTAACAGAAAAATACCCATGTCTTCTTTGAAAGAAGATATTACAAACTAAACCACCCTTGTAATTTGGTAGTACTGTATGAAGAGCAAAACACTTGGGATATTCCTTAGTTTACTGTAAACTGCTACAAAACATATTATTGATCTTAAAACCAACTAAAATGACCAGAACACACTTCCTATATTTAAATAGGGAGAATTTAATCCTAATGTCCGAGCTTTCTTTTTCCATCTGAAAAATTTGCTTTGTAAATAACCATTCTGACAAATGGTAATTTCTTTGTTTACTTCCAAACTGATGCACATTTACCTAGAACCAGTCATATATTTCAGTTTGTAATTATTATTTTCAAATATTCAGAAAAATTAAAAGTATCAGCAAAATGGGCAAATTGTGATGGGCAATAAACACCGGCCTAGCCAGCAATGTGCACATCGCATGAACGAATGCAGAAAATGTTGAGGAAAAAACAAACACTTCTGAACCCTGTCAAATTATACTGTACTTTGCTTTGTATTGTAGATATACACTGTATTGCCATAGTAATGACATATATGGCAAAAATAGTGCATTGGACATCAATGGACAAACAAAAGGAAAATCCATCTAATTACAATAAACATTACAAAATATTAAACAGCAAAAATCTAATTTACAAATATCAACCCCTGTCCCCAGGCAATAGGATACAATTCAATGCAACTGCGCTTTCTAAAATTATCCCACTGATTTTTTTTTAAAAACGTTCTGTATGGCATATCCAATATAATCTCTCTTTAAAATTAAGCACTATGTTTTCTGCAATTTCCTCGTTCATACTTATATGGGAGATCATCCTCTGAATTTTATAGTTGTATTGCTTTCCAAGCAGAATAGCTTAGGTAGCCCATTGTTTGCAATTGCAGATGCATATCTTTTGACCAGAGTTAGAAACGGTCACATTCTTTAAATACAATAATTATCTGAACAATTAGGAAAAAAACTCAATTCTCCATTAAACCTTAAATTTGAAGTGCATGTCAAATAAGGATGAAGTTCAATCAACTATTGTGCGTTAACTTTCCAATGTCCCTTCCCAAAATGCAGAAACAGTCCCATGATTATATTTGATGGTAACTTAATTCATTAAAGCTCTGATCACTAGATGTTCCACCTGTTTATAAAATCACCATTAAGTAGTGTCTGTATTGTCGCTTCAATGTAATAAAGTCTTTCCAAATAAGGTTATCAAACAAAAATGTTATCAAGCCACATCAGGAAATGTTAGTGGGATGATCCAAGACCAGGTTAAAGAGGCAAGTTTAAGTAGCCTCTTAAAACAGGAAGAGTGAAAAAGAGGTGGAGAGCTTTAGAGAGGAAATCCCAGTGCTTTGGGCCATAGCAGTTGAGGTTATTGATTTAACACAGGAATGCTCAAAAGGCCAGAATTGGAAAAGTTCAGATATCTTGCAGGGTTACAGGTTCAGACCATGAAAGGATTTGTAAACACAGAATTTTTACAGCAAGATATGGCTTACTCAAGACTAATGGTGGTAGGTTACAGTACTTGGTTCAAGTGAAAACACAGGCAACATTAGGCCTTTTTAGAGCCTGGGAGATAACATCTGCAGTGCAATTCTGACTTAAGTTAAGATATACAGTGCACAGAGGATGGTTTAGGCAGCAGATAAGCAGAGACAAGAGTGAACTTTCATGGCATTAGAGGTAGAAACATCAGTTGCGATGGTATGGCGTGCAGCCGAATGCTCAGTTGGAGTCATATATGAAACACAGGCTGCGAAGTCTGCTTCAGCCTCAGACAGTTGCCAGGGAAGAACTCCATCTCTCTGGGAAAAGAGTTGATGATGGGGACTGAAATCAATGGCTTGGGTCTTCCAAATATTTGAAGAAAATGTGTGCTTATTGAGTACTGGTTATTAAACAAACAGTCTGATAATTGAGAGATAATGGAGGAGTGAAGAAGTGTGGTGGTGAAGTATTCACAACCAACTAGCAGAAAAGCTATTCTTGACATTAGTGAAAGACATGAGAATTTTTCTAAAGAAAGTTTAAAAATTGATAAGTGATGTAATAACTTATTTTAAAGATTAAAATTGAACAACTTTTAAAAGCATACATGATACAGAAAATTGTAAATTTACAAACGGAACTTAAGTCAACTTATTTTTGAGGAAATATCTACAATTATTAAATAAGTTTCCAGGATCATTAATGACCTGAACAACATTTTTATTAAAATAGCAAAGTTTTGCAGAGTAAATTCCAATTACAAACATTTCAAATAAATCCCAGCACTGGATACCAACCTGTTTGAGGGTTCACGAGAATACTGCCAGGTGGTATGCCTGCAGCTTCCAAGGGAAGCAAAAAGAAGCTAGTGCTAGTAGGAATCACTTGCCCACTCATGCCACCATCAAAGGAAAGAGAATTACTAGTGTTGACAGCTGAATAGACGGCTGGCACACCATGAGTCTGGCTCATAGCTGTGACTGGAAGAGGTTGATGGGTGCGAGAGAGGGAACCCGTGGATGACCCTACACTACTAGAAGACTCTGAACCTGGGAAAGGAGTAATGAAAAATCTTTATCTAGAGACAGAAACATCATGCCTTTTTCCTTTCTATGCATCACGATGAATTGTCTTCAAACATGCACAATGTTAGGAAAATTAGCAAACCCTAACATGACTCTAACATGTTAAATTATTACAGCATAAAGTAACAATAATTTAACCAAGCAAACTCTTATTCCTTATATTACTGTACAGCTACAGCATGCAGACTTAATATATGAATGCATAAGCTTCAAAAGTAATAATAAAAGCAGCCCTCAATGAATAGGTCAGCCAACACTTGTTCCAGTGATTTTGCATTTCCTTGTCTAGTTGCAGTCATCGCAGTGCAAAAAAGTTTGGTTTTTAAATACATAAAATAAAGCAAACAATCCGTGTAATATATGAACACAACAATTCAGCAAGAAAGAGAAAAGCAAGCTCTTGGCACAGACCAAGTTATAAAAGCAGACATTATTTTGAATACAACAAAAACAAAGGGTTAACACAAATTAATGTAGGCTAGGATATCCTCAAATAAAGATAAGAATGATTAAGTTTGACAAGGAATACAGAAAGTTTTTAAAAAGTTAACAGGTTAACTAAATTGCACATAAATATTCAATGAACCAGATATTCCTGGACTATGTGAACATGAACCGTGCAGATTTGTTTGGATTTTTCTAGAACTGCAGCCCACATTACTTTGGATAACCAAAGATGTCTAAAACAGTATAGCACTAATTAGTCAAAAAAGTCAAAAGAATAATTATTTATAAATGACTTACTGACTCCTCAATAATTTAGTATTTAAATACATTTGATGCACTCCTAAGCCATATGGACAAGTTAGTTCCAGATTGACCACTAGTCTGTATGGAAGTCACTCATCTTAGTCAGGGAATCATTGGATGCCAAGAGTGGCTTTAGTGCCCCTGAGCTCAGGAGAGCAAATATCACTTTACCAATAAAGATCACTCTGCAGTAGTCGCAAAATACAATTGCCGGCAAATACTCAGGACAAGTTGGATCCAGCTGCAGCATTCTCCTTCATTGGTAAATGTGTAAGCAAACATTTATCTCAAATATGAATAATGGTCAATTTGATGAGGTACTTAAGGGCTGCTAGCCTTTGAGAAATAGTACCTATAGCAAAAGCCCTCAACTTTGGCAGTGGTGGACTCTCCCTCTTTATGGGCATTTAAGCGGGCATTGGATCGGCATATGGTGGATAGTGGGCTAGTGTAGGTTAGGTGGGCTTGGATCGGCGCAACATCGAGGGCCAAAGGGCCTGTACTGGGCTGTATTTTTCTATGTTCTATGATGTGGTTTATGCGAAGATTAGGAGGGTGGAAGGTCGGAGTCAGCTTCTTCAGCTGGAAGATCAACAGATTTCGGACAGACCAAAGAGCGTCTTTCACTGAGTTGATGATCCTCCAGGCACAGTTGATGTTCATCTCGGTGTGCGTCCTGGGGAACAGACCGTACAGCATGGAGTCCCGCGTCATGGAATTGCTCGGGATGAACCTCGACAAACACCACTACATTCGTCTCCAGACTTCTTTTGCGTAGGCACATTCCAGAAGGAAGTGTGTGACAGTCTCGTCCCCTCCACAGCTGCTTCGAGGGCAGCGTGCAGTGGGGCAGAGAGTCTGAGCGTGCATGAAGGATCTCACCAGCAGAGCCCTTCTCACCACCAGCCAAGTCATGTCTTGGTGCTTGTTGGAAAGTTCTGGCGATGAGGCATTCTGCCAAATTACTTTGACAGTGTGCTCAGGGAAGCGCTCAACAGGATCTGCCCTCTCCTTTTCCCAGAAGGGTCTCAAGGACACTATGTGCTGACCACTTCCTGATGAACTTGTGGTCAAAGGTGTTTTTCTTCATAAATTTCTCTACGAAGGACAAGTGA
>NW_025206721.1:8611-12000 GCF_004010195.1 Chiloscyllium plagiosum | reverse complement strand
TTCTATAGATAAGAAAACACTGTTTTATAACTGAGGAAACACAGTTCTGTAGCTGAGGAAACACAGTACTATAACTGAGGAAACACAGTTCTATAGTTGAGGAAACACAGTTCTATAACTGAGGAAACACTGTTCGATAACTGGGGAAACACAGTTCTATAGTTGAGGAAACACAGTTCTGTAACTAAGGAAACACTGTTCTATAACTGAGTAAACACAGTTCCATAGGTAAGGAACACAGTTCTGTAACTGAGGAAACACTGTTCTGTAGCTGAGGAAACACTGTTCTTGAGCTGAGGGAACACAGTTCTGTAGCTTAGGATACACTTTTCTTTAGCTGAGGAAACACAAGTCTGTAGCTAAGGAAACACAGTTCTATAGTTGAGAAAACACAGTTATGTAACTGAGGAAACACAGTTCTGTAGCTGAGGCAACTCTGTTCTACAGTTGAGGAAGCACTGTTCTGGTAGCTGAGGAAACACTGTTCTATAGCTGAAGAAACACAGGTCTGTAACTGAGGAAACACAGATCTATAGTTGAGGAAATACTATTCTCTAGCGGAGGAAACACTTTTCTTTAGCTGAGGAAACACAGGTCTGTAGCTAAGGAAACACAGTTCTGTAACTGAGGAAACACAGTTCTATAGTTGAGGAAATACTGTTCTGTAGCTGAGGAAACACTGTTCTATAGCTGAGGAAGCAGAGTTCTGTAGCTGAGGAAACACAGTTCTATAGTTGAGGAAATACTGTTCTCTAGCGGAGGAAACATATTTCTTTAGCTGAGGAAACACAGTTCTGTAGCTGAGGAATCACAGTTCTATAACTAAGGAAATACTGTTCGATAGATGAGGAAACACAGTTCTGTAACTGACGGAACACTGATCGATAACTGGGGAAACACAGTTCTATAGCTGAGGAATCACAGTTCTGTAGCTGAGGAAACACAGTTCTGTAACTGAGGAAACACTGTTCTATAGCTGAGGAAACACAGGTCTGTAACTGAGGAAACACAGATCTATAGTTGAGGAAATACTGTTCTCTAGCGGAGGAAACACATTTCTTTAGCTGAGGAAACACAGTTCTGTAGCTGAGGAAACACAGTTCTATAACTAAGGAAATACTGTTCGATAGATGAGGAAACACAGTTCTATAACTGAGGGAACACTGTTCGATAACTGGGGAAACAGAGTTCTATAGCTGAGGAATCACAGTTCTGTAACTGAGGAAACACTGTTTTATAACGGAGGAAACTCAGTTCTATATCTGAGGAAACACAGTTCTATAACAGAGGAAATACTATTCTATAGTTGAGGAAACACAGTTCTATAACTGAGCAAACACTGTTCTATAGCTGAGGAAACACTTTTCTTTAGCTGAGGAAACACTGTTCTTCAGCTGAGGAAACACTGTTCTTTAGCTGAGGAAACACTGTTCTTTAGCTGAGGAAACACTGTTCTATAGCTGAGGAAACATAGTGCTATAGTTGAGGAAACACAGTTCTATAGCTGAGGAAAAACAGATCTTTCCCTGAGGAAACATTTTTCTGTAGTTGAGGAAACACAGTTCTATAGCTGAGGAAACACAGTGCTATAGTTGAGGAAACACAGATGTATAGTTGAGGAAACACAGATCTTTCCCTGAGGAAACACTGTTCTGTGGCAGAGGAAACACAGTTCTATAGCTGAGGAAACACAGTTCTATAGCTGAGGAAACACTGTTCTATAACTGAGGAAACACTGTTCTATAGCTGAGGAAACACATTTCTATAACTGAGGAAACACAGTTCTATAGCTGAGGAAACACAGTTCTATAAGTGAGGAATCACTGTTCTATAGCTGAGGAGACACTGTTCTATAACTGAGGAAATACTGTTCTATAGCTGAGGAAACAGTATTCTTAAGCTAAGGAAACACTGTTCTATAGCTGAGGAAACACAGTTCTTTAGCTGAGGAAACATGTTTCTATAGTTGTGGAAACTGTTCTTTAGCTGAGAAAACACATCTATAGCTGAGGAAACACAGTTCTATAGTTGAGCAAACACTGTTCTGTATCTGAGGAAAAACTTCTGTAGCTGAGGAAACACAGTTCTTTAGCTGTGGAAACACTGTTCTATAGCTGAGAAAACACAGTTCTGTAGCTGAGGAAATACTGTTCTACAGCTAAGGAAACACAGTTGTATAACTGAGAAAACACGGTTCGATAACTGAGGGAACACTGTTCGAGAACTGAGGAAACACTGTTCTATAGCTGAGGAAACAGTATTCTTAAGCTGAGGAAACACTGTTCTATAGCTGAGCAAACACAGTTCTATAGCTAAGGATATACTGTTCTATAGCTGAGGAAACACAGTTCTATAGTTGAGAAAACACAGTTCTATAACTGAGGAAACACAGTTCTATAACTGAGGAAACACAGTTCTATAACTGAGGAAACACAATTGTACAGTTGTGGAAACACAGTTCTGTAACTGAGGAAACATTGTTCTGTAACTGAGGAAACACAGTTCTATAGCTGAGGAAACACTGTTCTATAACGAGGAAACACTGTTCGAAAGCTGAGAAAACATTGTTCTAAAGTTGAGAAAGCACAGTTCTATAGTTGAGTAAACACGGTTCTAGAGCTCAGAAAACACTGTTTTATAGCTGAGAAAACACAGTTCTATAACTGAGGAAACACTGTTCTATAGTTGAGAAAACACAGTTCTATAGATGAGAAAACACTGTTTTATAACTGAGGAAACACAGTTCTGCAGCTGAGGAAACACAGTACTATAACTGAGTAAACACAGTTCTACAGTTGAGGAAACACAGTTCTATAGTTGAGGAAACACTTTTCTATAACTGAGGAAACACTGTTCTATAGCTGAGGAAACACAGGTCTATAACTGAGGAAACACAGTTGTACAGTTGAGGAAACACAGTTCTATAGCTGAGGAAACATAGTTCTGTAACTGAGGAAACACAGTTCTGTAGCTGAGGAAACACTGTTCTATAGTTGAGTAAACACAGTTCTACAGTTGAGGAAACACTGTTCTATAGCTGAGGAAACACAGTTCTATAGCTGAGGAAACACAGTTCTATAGTTGAGGAAACACAGTTCTATAATGGAGGAAACACAGTTCTGTAGCTGAGCAAACACAGTTGTACAGTTAAGGAAACACTGTTCTATAGCTGTTGAAACACAGTTCTGTAGCTGAGGAAACACAGTTCTGTAGCTGAGGAAACACTGTTCTATAGTTGTGGAAATACTGTTCTTTAGCTGAGGAAACACAGTCCTATAGCTGAGGAAACACAGTCCTATAGCTGAGGAAACACTGTTCTATAGTTGAGTAAACACAGTTCTACAGTTGAGGAAACACTGTTCTATAGCTGAGGAAACACAGTTCTATAG
>NW_025206721.1:0-7532 GCF_004010195.1 Chiloscyllium plagiosum | reverse complement strand
TAGATAAGGTCTTTTCCCTGGGGTGGGGGAGTCCAGAACTAGAGAGCATAGGTTTAGGGTGAGAGGGGAAAGATATAAAAGAGAGACCTAAGGAGCAACCTTTTCACACAGAGGGTAGTGTGTGTATGGAATGAGCTACCAGAGGAAGGGGTGGAGACTGGTACAATTACAACATTTAAAAGACATCTGGATGGGTATATGAGTAGGAAGGGTTTGGAGGGATATGGGCTGGGTGCTGGCAGGTGGGACTAGATTAGGTTGGAATATCTGGTCTTCAAAGTCGAGTTGGACCGAAGGGTCTGTTTCCGTGCTGTACATCTCTAAGACTCTGCATTCAAGGAGCCAATGATATATATAACCTATGTGACTCGTTATAAAAATGAAGGGTGATTGGTCCCGACCTGTCTGTGTTTCACAATATTAATTGCCTGCACGGTGGTGATTTTATTTTCTGAGATATGGATCATTCACTCTGAAATCTAATGATATTCATAGCTCTGCTGTGCAGTGCCCAGCCCTACACCTCCCTGTTACACGATGCACACAGAGATAGTTGTTGGTTAAGTAAGTCGATGAAACATTGGCAAATGAAGCCTAATGTGGGAAAATGAGAAGTTGTTCATTTTGGAATGAAGAACAAAAGAACAGCATATTATTTAAATGGAGAAAGATTTTGCAGGAAACTACAAAACAAAGGGACTTGGGGAAACTTGAGCATGAAACACAGAAAGCTGATGCATCATTGCAGTATTGGACTTGTTGGACCAAATGGACTGTTTCCACACTCTAGTTAGAAAGGCTAATGGAATGTTGACCCTTATCTCAAGCAGGCTGGTGTATAAGAAAAATAATATCTCACTACAACTACAGAAGGCAATGGTGAGACTACATTTGGGAGCACTCTGCACTGTTTTGGCTCCCTTATTTCAAGAAATATAGTATTTCATTGAAGGCAGTTCAGAAAAGGTTCACTAGAATGATGCCCAGTATGGAGGGATTGTGTTATGAGCAAAAGCTAAACTGGTTGGGACTCTACTCATTGGAATTTAGAAAAATGTGAGGTGACCTTATTGAAACATATACAGTTCTTAAGGAGCTTGACAGGGTAAATATTGAGAGGATATCTTCTCTCATGGAAGAGTCTAGGACCTGCGAGCATAGACTCAGATTTAAGAGGCACCAGTTTAAGACTGAAATGAGGAGGAATTGCTTCTCTCAGAGGTTTGGGAGTCTTTGGAACTCCTTGCCATGGAGAGCTGTGGGAGCAGAGTCCTTTAAGATTACAACAGATTAAAGGAATTTAAATTTAATGGTTTTTTTTTAATCAAAGAGATAATCTTTTTTGGAAATACTGAGTTTATTATTAGACTTGATCTTAGCATGGATCCTGAAACCTGTCCACTGGCAATACTAGATGAATTAGAATGGATGGTGCAAGGGCAAAGGGAAGTGATTAAAGGGAATGGGTTGGTGTGAGATGGTACCAAGTTGGTAATACAATGCCATGGGCAACTGAGCATAGGTTGGCATGAAAAAAGTGAATGATCACAGGGGGTTAGCAGAGGGCATATAGAGTCACAGAGTCATACAGCACGGAACAGATCCTTCAGTCTAACCAGTCCATGCCGACCATAATCCGAAACTAAACTAGTCTCACCAGCCTGCTCCTGACCCATATCCCTCCAAATCATTCCTATTCGTGCACTTATCCAAGTGTCTCTTAAAAGTTGTAACTTTGTCCACATTCATCATGTCCACAGGAGATTCATTCCACATTTTGTAAAACCCCCTCTTTGTAAAACATTTGCCCCTCGTGTCGTCGTTAAATCTTTCTCCTCTTCCCTTAAAATTGTGCCCCCTAGTTTTGAAATCTCCCATCCTAGAGAAAAGACACCGTACCAGCAACCCTCCTGGCCCTTTCTGCAGGTGACAAAAATCCAAACGTGCAGAGCACATTTTCCCATGTTGGGAATTCCCTCAATTCTGTGTTCCTCACTTAAAAGCAAAAATTCAAGCTGAAACGCATGAAGATCACCCTAAACACACAAGCATTTTCAAAAGAAATCTGAAACTAGGAATGAAAATATTCAGTCAGACTGAATCTGTTCAAATACCATCATAAGGTTTTAACTTAAATTGAATGAAGCTTATCATTTTGATCTTGGAAGTTATCATAAGTATATATTCCGCTGTGTCAATAAAAGCCCAACTGTTTCATTCCTTCAACCTCCTGCTGGCCTGATCTGTACATCTATTTTTCATGCTCTCTGATGTGGACAGGGAAGGTACACTGGTGCTACCTCCGACAGTAAGCACTTTCGTGAACTGACTCAAAAATTGGAATATAGGAGGCAAGTCATGAAATTCCCAGGAACTGGAAAAATAAAACAAAGCAGGATGTTCCATGGAATTCTTAAATAATTTCACCCACGTTCTCTCTCAGGGAGGGATAATCTAATTTCTCAGCAAAAGCAGGAAAAGACTCATTCAGGATCTGTAAGTTGTAATTTCTGAATTTCCATGTTATTTTTCCCCATGTTGGATGATAAAACAATCAGCACTCCATAAAGTGTCTGAGTCTGGACTATATGACACATTTCTGTCACAAATGATTTAAAATGCCTTCACTTCATTCATCCTGGTTAAAAACAAGCAGTGTTCTTCATATGGTCTATTCTAATTTATGTTTTTCATGGAGGGCTAATAATTCTGTTTGACTTCCTGTATGACCTCTGTATGACAAACCACAATGCTCATAGTTGCGAAAGGAAATTGACAAAGTAGATACAGAGAGGCCGTTTCCTCATGCTGGGAAGTCTAGTATGAGAGGTTAGAGTTTTAGGATAAGGGGCGGCAGATTTAAACCAGAGGTGAAGAGAATGTGGAATGTGGAATTCACTACCCTAGTGTGCAGTGGATGCTGGGACATTGACATATCTGAGGAGGTTGAAGGGTTAAGGAGAGCTGGCAGAAAAGCAGAGATCAGGCCAAGATGAGTTCAGCCATGATCATATCAAATAGTGGAGCAGGCTTGAGGCCTAGTCCGACTCATGGTTTTTACGTTCTTATGCATCTGCCTACACCACATGGAAAGGCTGAGTGGCTGAACTTTGACTGTCAGGCAAGCAAACTCTGATCTATATGACGAATACTTCCATAAATAGTGAACCATAATGTTCAAAACCTTTTTTAAACCACAATTCTTTTATTGTCTTTATGCTACTTTTTTTCACAGGGATTTCTCATAGCGGTATCTGGAAGATTAATTAATTCCTGCATGTTTGGTAATTTAAACTAGATTGCCAGAATACCTGAATGCACAGGCTTTCTAGCGGCAAGCATGAAATAATAATCAGACCAAAGAAACTTGCCTGACTTATTTGCCCTTTTTCAATTCATTCAGAGGATGTAGACATAGCTGGCTGGGTCAACATTTGTTGACCATCCTCAATGACAGTGGAGCATGTGGTGATCTGTCTCCTTGAACTGTTGCAGTCCTTGGGTTGTAGGGTTATCCACAGTCCTGTTAGGAAAGGAGCTCCAGAATTTTGACCCATCAACAGTGATGGAATGGCAATATATCTCAAAGGCAAGATGGTGAGTGACTTAGAGGAGAACATGCAGTTGATGGTGTATCCATGCACCTGATGCCCTTGCCCTCCTATGTGGAAGAGGTCACAGGTTTGAAAGATATAGTTGGAGAAGCCTTGCTGCTGAATCCAATGTGTTATGTACTCACCAGCTTGACATATATTTAAATATGTGGTATGTATCGGAACAATGTAGAGATGATACTAGTTCTAAGCCTATAACAGACTTATTCATCATGTTTTAAAACTTCTCAGCAATCACAAGATTACTATATACTGCTCACTTTTCAGGCTCCTCATCCTCTGGAAGCTTTTCTTTCTACTTTAGCTTTCAGAAACTGCCCTCAGGCCTAAGTCAATCAAGCCCAGTGAACATAGGTCAGTCAAGAGAGCAGTATAACCAAACACAACTCAAATAAACCACTGAACATTACACAAGAATGCTGTGGGAATCTGGCACACCCTAAGCCCAGTCCCACACTGAGGTTGACCATTTCAACAAAGGCCAGAGATGTTTTTGAACCTGTGTGTCTCAGTACTACACACGGCAGTACAGGGCAGACTGTAAGCTAATGCAACTTCTCACAGCTCATACTGCCTTGAAGGAGCTTCTGCTGAATTTCTACTGGAGCAATGTGAGGAAATGAAGAAAACACCCATCCAGAAGCAGATGAGAATAGAATGGGGCTGAGCTGTGCTGCATCCCTTGGTTGAACATCCAGCCTAACCACTCAGTGTCTGGATTCATGGCTTACATGGTAGACCCTGGAAAGTGAATTCCTTCAGGAGCAGAAGGGACATTGAGGCAGGCACAGACATTTCAGTCTCAGCAGCTCACAATGCTGTCTGACCCATGTCAGTGTTCCCACTGTATGAGGTTTATTTCACTGGTCGAGCTTGCAATTCATGGTAATCGTTCATTTCCATTAGGCAGGTCAATAAAATGTTGTTTAGGCAAATAAAAGGCAGAAAGAAATTGTAATGCGATAATCATTCACAATTCCATTATCCTGCAGGTGAAACAGATAGATCAGCAAGGCATGAAAACACAAACAAGCTCAGAAAGTTAATCAGTGGCTGCTTCTTAACATCAGAGACAGGGAGATGTTAGATTAACTTTTGATTAGATTTTAGAACTGAGAACACTAGAAATGATTAGTGAATTAAAGGTTTACAATCCACAATGCAGATGATTGACATGTAGATAAGTACTAAGAACAAGTGGACTTGTAGGGCAATGTAGTAATATCTCTATCTCTGGGCCAGGAGATTCAGGCTTAACCCCCACCAGACCCTGAGGAGTGCAATGGCATCTCTGAACAGGTTGATTTTTAAAAAAAATTATAAGTGGACTTGACTTCAGAACAGTTTATGGAACAGGTTTCCACATAGGCAAATCTCAAGGAACACTTCGATCATCATTTTCATGTCTGTTTCTATTTATTTTACTTATTCATAGGTTGTGAGCCTCATTATTATTTATTGTCAATCCCAATACAAATCATGGGTTTTCAAGGCTTGTCCACAAGTAGTCAAAAGTCAACATAGCACGAATTGTGAGCACTGCTTCAAGATTTATTCATCCGATTTTTTTTTTGGTTTTGTGGCTGATGTTAAAACCACAGATTGATTGGCAAATTACATATGTGGAACCTGCAAGCCCAGAAAGCAGCAAGTTAATTCCAACAATTGACTGACAGGTTAATCTTGTTGCTCAATGCGTTTTATGACACCGGTGCAGTTTTCTTTCGGATGCTCAAGATGAGAAAGTCCAGAGGATGAAGGAATTCAGCCTACCAGTTGTACACAATCCAGTGGGTGTGTAAACTGATCCGCTCTCCTCATTACCTATTGATACCCTGCTTTGGATACATTAAGATGCTTAAGATTTCATTTTACATCTTCTGGGCACACAAATTTGGGAGTGAGGTTCCCACGTTCAGGACGTTTCTGGAAATTTCAACATTTGGAACAAGCTCAACTTAGGTCACCTTTACAAGTAGGAGCAAAGGAGAAAATTGGGCAGCACATGTTAGCACACCTGCTGCTGAATGCACTTGATCTTCCTTCCATTTTAATCAATTGAATTTAATAGGATGAGTTATGCTCCTTGCATCCAGTACTCCCCAAGGTTGTCAACTCAACATGCCGCTCAGGTAATGACAAAGGGTCCAAGCACTAAAACTCACAGCCGACTCCCACCTTTCTAGCCACCTATTGTCATATAATGGTGAGGCTAATGGCATTTCCGATTATTCATGGGAAAATGCTACAGCAATGTCAAGCAATAGATGTGTGGTTGTAGTTAAACCTCCAACAATTTCCAAAGTTGTGCGGCCTGTCAGTTAGCTTCAAGAAAACTGCATCACAGCTAAAATGCATTGGACAAACAAAGTTGCTGTTTGTGCAGAAGGTACAAACTTAATGTAACCACAAAACTTTAGGCATGTCCATTGCCCTCTAATATTCTTCCATCAATGTGATAAGGATGAGTTACTGCTAGTCAATCTTTCCAGTAATGAAGGTTAGTTTTTGCAAGTGTACGGACTCATTCCTTCATGCTTAACTGTTGGAGATTTTAGAAACATAACAATTGAAATGGACTATTTTTAAACTTTCTGCTTTTTTTAAGTAGGCTCTTAATCTAATCTTTCCTTTCTTCTCTATTTCTTGCTGTACCTGATTTGGCATTGAACTCATCCACCTCTCTTCGAAATCTTCAATTTGATTGCTAAAGGAGATACAGAGTTGCTTCGCGCAATGAGATTATCACTTCACAATTTCAGCAACTTGCCACACAAAAAATACGTATCTCACAGCAGGCATCATCAGATGCTCAATTACAGTAAATTACAATTCAATTTTCAATAATTCATCCAACATGTGGTGTCAGAATTATCCTTTGTGGTTTTACAATTCAAGATTTTAGTTCAGAAAAAGTGGGCATGTGTGCTCGCATGCATGTGCATGTCAATAAACATGAAATATCCTGCATGATCAAGTCAATATTACCAGACATGCCCGAAAGTATGTCAATATTTCCAGCAGAGAATTTTACAAGAACTTTTCAGAAGTGTGCCAGTATTTTCAGGAACCTGGCCTTTGAAATGGTAGCAATCATTTAAGAAGGTTTACTGGAATCTACAAATATTTGGTACTCTCCCGTGTTATTATCTCATGAAGAAAATAAGTCAAAATTTACAGGAACACCAACTGCTCCAGAAGTATGCGAACATCTGTAACTAGTACTCAGGATTCTGCAAGAATGTACAGCTCTAGCACATCCTTAATCCAATGGGAATATGAGAATATTTGCAGGGAGCCAATACCTTCTGCCATGTAATCATCGATTGAAACCATCCAGTGGAAAAGGTTTGTAAAGCACTGGGTGGGCATCAATAAAGGGTGTGGTTCTGCTTCAGAATGAAGAGGCACTCAAGAATCTAAACGTAATACAAAAGTGAAGCATTGGTGTAGGTACTTAATAAGACAATCAACCAACAGTACTGGAGAAAACTTCAACAGTGTAATTCAGCTGGAATTTGATTGCAAACTCCTAGATTTTGAATCCAACAAGTAAATCTTTTAGTTCAAGGGGAAGCTGTAAATCCTGAATTGGTGAAGAGTGTGATGAGTCATATAACAAATAGAAGGAAAGTATGAGAGAAGTTAGTTAAACAAACAGATGATAATGTGTTGGAGCTTGATTGAATACCATATATCCAATAATACTAAAGGAAATGACTGCAATCCTGGCAGAAGCCAAAGAGATTATATTTTTGGTTGAAGTTGATTGTGCCTGTGTATCAGGAGACTAGAAACCATCTGCTATAATGTCAGTTTTCAACAAGTGAGGCAGCTAGTTAAATTGATATTGATGATAGACAAGAACTCGGATTCCTTAACTAAAGATGGTATTTTTATATATTAAACAGAAGAGGC
>NW_025206720.1:11277-12000 GCF_004010195.1 Chiloscyllium plagiosum | reverse complement strand
AGCAGGTTTGAATGGGGACAGTATCTCATCTAGTAACTACTGTCTCATCTTCTCTTGTGTCACAGGCAGAACCCACTCACTTTCCCAGTTCTCAGGTGGAGGCTGAGACTGAGGGCATGAGATTCATGTTTGTTGCTATGCCACCTCAGTTTTGTGCCATGATACATTGCTGTCTTTATGCTTGCAGATACCATTGCTCAAAGGGACATGCAGGCTGTCAAAGCAGTCCAGCAATGTATACTCCAATAGGTTACTAGGATTGTTAAGGCACTGACATGGTGCCTTCCTCAGGATGACAGTATTCATGCTGCAAGCAATGTCCACCAGTCACTTTGTTACTGACAGTCAGCCAGTCAGCCTGTGCCAAGTTGGTACCATCCTGAGATGTGATAGGATTTTCCAAAAAGCTGGTTACCAGCAGCCCGAATGAAAATCCGTAGCCTTTTCCACCATCTGACACATAACCACTGTATATTGTAGATGTATAGAATTAGAATCAGCGCATCATTAACCACTGGGCATGAGTAGTATACGATACAGTATATGGTGTGCTGCAAGAAAGGTTGTCAGATAAAGCTATTATTGACTAAATTGTTTGGTTCATAATAAGTCGTGATGGTCCATAGGAGGAGATTGAAAAGCTGGGAAATCATGGAGGAATGGTAATGTGAGGAGGTAATGGTAATGTGAGGAGGTAATGGTAATGTGAGGAGGTAATGTGAG
>NW_025206720.1:0-885 GCF_004010195.1 Chiloscyllium plagiosum | reverse complement strand
TTCTTTTAGCTTTGACAAAGGGTCAGTTAGACTCGAAACGTCAGCTCTTTTCTCTCCTTACAGATGCTGCCAGACCTGCTGAGATTTTCCAGCATTTTCTCTTTTGGTTCCCAATGATGGTGGTCTCCCAAGGATTCTAACACAGAGTTCTAGGTAATAGCTTAGAGGGTATCAGCTGCCAATGTGGACTCTGTTAAGAAATTGTTGAAAATGTTCTTTCTAGTGTTGACTAAGTATATTGTTAAATTTGTTAATGTCTTGATATAAGATTAAGAAACAAGTGGCACAGATCCATAGGGGCCACCTGTGTCACTGAATGTGGGATGAGAGGGTTAAGTCTGAGGGAATCAACCCAGACATATGCATCCTTGCCAATCTTGCCAACTGCCTTAGACTGTATTAACAATGGATGAAATAAGAAGAAAAGCATCATCCATGAACAAAGGGACATACATCCAGATATGGGCCTACATCTGTTTTATATTGAGTTTTCTTCAGATAAATGTAGTTCCAGAAATATTCCAATTCTGGTGTAAAACTGTGCTTAATTTATCACTGCCCAGTCATCTCAGCAATTCAACTTGCTAATGCAAGCAAAAAGATACTCTCCAATTACATTCCATCATAGCTCAGCAATACTAAATATAGTCATTTTATGAGCTGCATTGTCCTACAGATATTCGTATTATTATCAGTATGAATAAAGTCTTTTTATAATGTGTATGTTTTTGTTTGATGGTTTCTGTTACTTCTGTTTTTTCAATTATTCAAAAAGTAGTTCAGTGAACCATGTCACAACGTGGAAAATTGAACTCGTATGCCCTGTCCACAAAAAGCTGGAAAATCCAATCCGACCAATTATCACCTCATCAATGTTCTTTCAAT
>NW_025206719.1:11596-12000 GCF_004010195.1 Chiloscyllium plagiosum | reverse complement strand
CATCTCCGAATCATAGATAAAAGAATACTTAGAGATGCTTGACATTTCATGAGGTAGAACAGAAAGTTAACATGAGTGAGCTAGCTCTGTTAATAAAGGATTAGATCATTAATGTAGTAAGGAATAATTTTTGTATGGAAGATCAAATTTTAGAATCGGTCTGGCTGAAGATGAGAAATAGCAAAGAGAAGTCATTATGGTTCAGAAAAATCTACAGCTGCCTAACAGTAGCTGCATTTTAGCACCAAGTATGAATCGAAAAATAACGGGAGACCATTTTGATAAATTGGACAATTCCTATTGCAAAGGTGCCCATAGTGTATACAGGGTAACCCCGATTATCCAAACAAGATGAGCGGGCACTATTTCGATCGGATAATCGATTATTCGGTTAATCAATTAAA
>NW_025206719.1:0-1227 GCF_004010195.1 Chiloscyllium plagiosum | reverse complement strand
ACATCGTGGGCTGAAGGGCCTGTTCTGTGCTGTACTGTTCTATGTTCTATGTTCTAAAGAGTTGGATAGAGCTCTCAAGGATTGTGGAATCAAGGGTTATGGAGATAAGGCAGGAACAGGATACTGATTAAGGATGATCAGCCATGATCATATTGAATGGTGGTGCAGGCTCGAAGGGCAGAATGGCCTACTCCTGCACCTATTGTCTATTGTCCGTGCTTGGGAATGGGAATGGGTTCTGGGCTGGTCAGGTGAATGGTGAGGAATGCTGAGAACCTGAGATTAAGGACATTGTCAGCAGCAGAGCAGTAGCCTTAGAGTCTCTCTGACTGTGAAATGTTGGCAGTGAGGGGAAGTGGCTCATGAATACAGTATTTCTGATAATGTTCTCAATAGATTCTGTGCAAGTCAAGCTAGAAGGAACTTGCATTTCCTATCTCCCTTACATGGACTCAGGATATCTTAAACATAGTTGTGACTAAGACTGCTTTTTGAAGAGTGGTTGCTTTTTTGGTGCTGGAAGTGCAGTGGTCACATTGCAGACAGTATAATCCCACAAATAGAGTTGTGATATTGAGGTATTGAAAATGGACAGTTAAATTTTCAACAATTTTAAAGTTTTCTGGCTTAATTTCACATTCTCAGACTGGTCACTGCTCAGGTGGAGTTTCTCCATAGTTCTCTCTGTGCTTGCTCTCTGAAAACCATCTCACCTCCTCCTGAGCCCTGTGCATTTTTTCCTCTTTGGATAATGATCCATTTCTTCTTGAAATCCTTAAGTAGGCCTGGCTCCCCCTACAGTCTAGCAGTACATTCCAGACCCAGCGACTGACCCAGACGGAGTCCCCTGGCTGTGCAGTTAGATCCTGTGCTGACCAGCTGTGGGAGTTTTTGCTGAGATCTTCAACCTCTCCTTGCTACAATCTGAAGTCCCCACCTGCTTCAAGAAGACCACCATCATCCCAGTACCAAAGAAAGCACATGCAACGTGCTTCAATGACTACCCCCAGTGACTCTGACCTCTATGATCATGAAGTGCTTTGAGAGGCTGGTCATGGCCACATCAACCTGCAGCCTCCCAGCCTGTCTCGATCCCCTGCAGTTTGCCGACCAACATAACAGATCCACAGTAGATGCAATTTCCGTGGCCCTGCATTCATCCCTGGAGCATCTGGATACTAACGACACCTACATCAGGCTCCTACTCCTCAACTACAGCTCTGTCTT
>NW_025206718.1:11253-12000 GCF_004010195.1 Chiloscyllium plagiosum | reverse complement strand
TTTATCTAAATTAAACTCTATCTGCCCATTGGCCCATTTGATCAAGATCCCATTGTACTTTGAGGTAACCTTCTTTACTGTTCACCACAGCTCCAATTTTGGGGTTATCTGCAAACTTACTAATTATACCTCTCATTTTAGATTAGATTAGATTTCCTACAGTGTGGAAACGGGCCCTTCGGCCCAACAAGTCCACACCGACCCTCCGAAAAGCAACCCACCCATTCCCCTACATTTACCCATGACTAATCCACTATGGACAATTTAGCAAGGCCAATTCACCTGACCTGCACATCTTTGGACTATGGGAGGAAGCCGGAGCACCCAGAGGAAACCCACGCAGACACGGGGAGAATGTGCAAATTCCACACAGACAGTTGCCCGAGCTAGGAATTGAACCCGTGTCCCTAGTGCTGTGAGGCAGCAGTGCTAACCACTGAGCCACTGTGCCGCCCCTTATGTTCACATCCAAATTATTGATACAAATGAAAAAAGCAGTGGACCCAGCACCGATCTTTGAGGCACAACACTGGTCAGGGGCCTCCAGTCTGAAAAGCAACCTTCCACCACCACCCTCTGTCTTCTACTTTTAAGCTTGTTGGCACGTAGCCCAAGGGGGCTGAGAGATAAATGGGAGAGGGGTGGTGCTGGGGGGAAGTAGCTGGGAATGCGATAGGTAGATGAAGTTGGGGGTGAAGGTGATAGGTCAGACAGGAGGGTAGAGTGGATAGGTGGGAAGGAAGATGG
>NW_025206718.1:0-3215 GCF_004010195.1 Chiloscyllium plagiosum | reverse complement strand
CAGCATTTACTCTGTCAAGCCCCTTAAGAATCCTAAACGTTTCAATGAGATCATCTCTCTGTCTTCTAAACTCCCAACCTGTTTAGCTTTTGTTCATAAGATAATCCCTTCATACTGGGGATCATCCAAATGTACCTTCTCTGAACTGCCCCTAAAGAAATGATATCTTTCCTTAAATATAGGAACTAAAACTGCTCACCATGCTTCAGATCTTGCTAAGTTACAGTAAGACTTCTTTACTCTTATACTCCAACCCCCCTGAAATAAGGGCCTATATTCCATTAGCCTTCCAGATTACCTGCGGCCCCTGTGTGCTAGCTTTCTGTGTTTTGTACCCAAGTAACCGCCCCCATTCCCTTTGTGCTGCAGTGTTTCTCTGTTTAAATAATACTCTGTTCTTTTGTTCTCCCTTTCAAACTAAACAACTTCCCACTTTCCCACATTATACTCCATTTGCTAACTTTGTGCCCACTTACTTAACCCATTAATATGTCTCTGTAAACTCTTTGCATCCCTCTCGCAACCTGCCTTTCCACCTATTTTGTGTTGGCTGCAGATTTGGACACAGAACATTTGCTTCCTTTGTCCAAGTCATTAGTTTATTTTGTAGACAGTCACGGTCCCACCACTGATCCTTGTGGAACCCCACTGGTGACAGATCACCAACTTGTAAAAGAACCCGTTATCCCCACTCACTGTTTCCTGCCTATTAGCCAGTTCTCTATCTACAATGATATGTCATTTCCAATATTGTGGGCTCTTATCTTACGCTTTAACTTTTGTGACATACAGCACCGAACACCTTCTGGAAGTCGATATACAACATATCTACTGGTTCCCCTCTATCCACTCCAGTTGAGACTTCTTGGGAAAACTGTAATAAATTACGTCTGACACAATTTCCCTTTCATAAAGCCATGCTTGATTCTGCTTGATTAAATTTTGAAAATCCAAACGTTTTGCAATTACTTCCTTTATAATTGATTTCAATACTTTTCAAAAATAGATGTTAGTTAATCAGCTTGTAGTTACCCATATTTTGCCTCTCTCCCTTTTTGAATAGGGGTGTCATGTGACAGTTTTCCAATCCTCTGGTACTTGTCCAGAATCCAAGGAATTTTGGAAAATTACAGGCTGTCAGAGAATCGTCCAATTACAAATAGAGGCTACACACAGTTCCTGTGAAATTGACGAATACTGGTATATTTCTCATGATATTGTGGGGAAGCGAATTGACAGGATTAGATTTAGATTAGATTAGATTAGTTTACAGTGTGGAAACAGGCCTTTCGGCCCAACAAGTCCACACCGACCCACCGAAGCGAAACCCACCCATACCCCTACATTTACCCCTTACCTAACACTACAGGCAATTTAGCATGGCCAATTCACCTGACCCTGCACATCTTTGGACTGTGGGAGGAAACCGGAGCACCCGGAGGAAACCTACACAGACACGGGGAGAACGTGCAAACTCCACACAGTCAGTCGCCTGAGGCAGGAATTGAACCCGGGTCTCTGGCGCTGTGAGGCAGCAGTGCTAACCACTGTGCCACCATGCCGCCCACCAGGACTGGTACAGAACGGACACTCTGCTCAGTTAAGTCAAGGATTCTCTTCCCCAGGCTGTAGATACAGGCAGTTTTTTTAGTGTTACAGTAGTGTAATGTTAATTACAAGGCAATATGAATTAAATTACATTCAATGGAAAACAATCGGTTGTCCAATAGTAGCAATCAAGTAATAATTCTAACAGGGGTTTCCGTTCCTCGGCTAGGGCAGGTGCTAATGTTCAGTATCCTGGTCTCAGTGGGTCTGCAGGGTGGTGTGCATTCTTGTCAGGTATCTGGGTGCCACTCAGTTTAGGTAGGCTTTGTGGGGCTTCAGTACCTTAGGAGACTGGGAATGCCCTCATGGCTGCAGGAGCGGTGATGCTATTGTGAGGTAGGAAGTCTGTTATCAGATCTTCTAAGGAGTCTATTCCTTTGGTCTGGAAGCTCTTAGGGTAATTTTTTGTTTTGCTGTTTAGTTCCTGAGCTGGTTGTGGTCAAGTTGAGGTATTATGGGTATGTTCTGGTTAGCTCAGAACAAACATGGTTTCTGTGAATAAGTAGTAGGCAGGCAGGGTGGTTTATCTTTTTTGTCTCCCACACAGGCAAAAAATCGACTACCTCTGGAGCTACCTCTTTTAAAACCATTCAATGCAAGCTATTTGGGCCAGGGATTTACCTGTCTTTAGTCCCATTAATTTGTCTAATACTAATTCTCTGGTGATGGCGACAGTACTTAATGCCTCCTTTGTATTCTTTTGTATTAATGGAAAGTTTGAAGTATCTTCCAACATAAAGACTGAAGCAAAATATCTGTTTAACTCTTCTGCCATTTTCTTGTTCCTCATATTGTCTCCTCAGATTCACTTTCTGAAGGGTCTATGTCCACTTTCACCAGTCTTCCTTTTTATAAATTTAAAGAAGCTCTTACTGTCGGTTTTTATATTGCTCACTAGTTTGTCCTTGTAGTTTAGTTTCTCTATCTTTATTGTCTTTTTAGTCTTCCTTTGCCAGATTTTATTCTTAACCCAGTCTTCAGGGTTATCACTGACTTCTACTTCCTCCTATGCTTTATCTTTCAACTTAATACTCTCCATGGTTATCCATGATTGGTTTATCCCTCTTTTGGAATCTTTCTTCTTTACTGGAATTATTTTTGCTGAGGGTCATGGATTCTCACCTTAAATGTCTATCATTGCTTGTTCACTGTAATTCCTGCTAATCTATTTGCCCAGTTCACTTTAGCTAACTCTATCCTCATTTCATTGGAGGTGTGGGGTTCATGTCACACTACAGGAGACCTCATTGCACTATATACACACACACAGAGACGGACATACACAGACAGGCACACACAGAGACACTCCTCTACACACACACACACACACACCTACAGACACACATTTTCACGCAGACCCTCTCTCATACACTCACATATACACTCCCACACACACCCTCTCACAGACTTAAACCTCTTTGCACTCACACTCACACACGTGCACACACCCTCTCAGAGACACTCATAACCGCCCCCCAACCACATACACACACATACATATAAGTTTGTGGGGTGAATTTGTACTTGCAGAATTACATTTTACTTTGCTCAAAAACTGCATGAATCCATGTAAGATTCTGTAAATCCGTTTTTTAGATTAGAATCAA
>NW_025206717.1:0-12000 GCF_004010195.1 Chiloscyllium plagiosum | reverse complement strand
GACTAGATTGGGTTGGGATATCTGGTCGGCATGGACGGGTAGGACCGAAGGGTCTGTTTCCATGTTGTATATCTCTATGACTCTATGACTTTGTATAATGTTATTGGTATTTTCTAAGCGTCCTGGTTTCATATCCTTTATAAAGGATTCCTGCACTTTCCCTCCTCTGTTGATTTGGTTGACTGATTTCACCACGACATTCTCATGAACAGTTAGGCATGGGCAACAATGCTGGCCTTGCCAATGATGATCAATGATGATCATAAGCCCTTCCTGAAGAAGGGCTTATGCCCGAAACTTAGATTCTCCTGCTCCTTTGATGCTGCCTGACCTGCTGCGCTTTTCCAGCAACACATTTTTAAGCAGTGATGATCATATCCCAAGAAAGAATGAAAAAGTATTCAAAATGAGTATTCATTTCTAAAAAAAATTAAACTGGCCTATAGATTGTTCACCAACACTTTACAGAATCCTCAACAATTTCATAGACATAACTACTTCCCCAGACCAAGAATCAACAATTATCAAAAGTAGAGAATTTGGGTCACAGAGTTTTGCATGTTGTTATAGGTCTGGAGCACAGAGCTAACCATTTGTCTGGGTGGCAGCATGAAAAGCTCTCCCCAGTTATAGCAGTGTAATTAAAATAATTCAGGGTTGTTGTTACACAACCCAGGGAACCATCCTAAAGTGACGCACTTAATTAATTGCTTTTGACATACAGAGTCACAAAGATGTCCACTCACCAACCTCACTATACACTGTCCACTCACCGCCCTCACTGTACACACTCTCCACTCACCGCCCTCACTGTACACTCTCCACTCACCGCCCTCACTTCACACTCTCCACTCACCGCCCTCACTGTACACTCTCCACTCACCGCCCTCACTGTACACTCTCCACTCACCGCCCTCACTGTACACTCTCCACTCACCGCCCTCACTGTACACTCTCCACTCACCGCCCTCACTGTACACTCTCCACTCACCGCCCTCACTGTACACTCTCCACTCACCGCCCTCACTGTACACTCTCCACTCACCGCCCTCACTGTACACTCTCCACTCACCGCCCTCACTGTACACTCTCCACTCACCGCCCTCACTGTACACTCTCCACTCACCGCCCTCACTGTACACTCTCCACTCACCGCCCTCACTGTACACTCTCCACTCACCGCCCTCACTGTACACTCTCCACTCACCGCCCTCACTGTACACTCTCCACTCACCGCCCTCACTGTACACTCTCCACTCACCGCCCTCACTGTACACTCTCCACTCACCGCCCTCACTGTACACTCTCCACTCACCGCCCTCACTGTACACTCTCCACTCACCGCCCTCACTGTACACTCTCCACTCACCGCCCTCACTGTACACTCTCCACTCACCGCCCTCACTGTACACTCTCCACTCACCGCCCTCACTGTACACTCTCCACTCACCGCCCTCACTGTACACTCTCCACTCACCGCCCTCACTGTACACTCTCCACTCACCGCCCTCACTGTACACTCTCCACTCACCGCCCTCACTGTACACTCTCCACTCACCGCCCTCACTGTACACTCTCCACTCACCGCCCTCACTGTACACTCTCCACTCACCGCCCTCACTGTACACTCTCCACTCACCGCCCTCACTGTACACTCTCCACTCACCGCCCTCACTGTACACTCTCCACTCACCGCCCTCACTGTACACTCTCCACTCACCGCCCTCACTGTACACTCTCCACTCACCGCCCTCACTGTACACTCTCCACTCACCGCCCTCACTGTACACTCTCCACTCACCGCCCTCACTGTACACTCTCCACTCACCGCCCTCACTGTACACTCTCCACTCACCGCCCTCACTGTACACTCTCCACTCACCGCCCTCACTGTACACTCTCCACTCACCGCCCTCACTGTACACTCTCCACTCACCGCCCTCACTGTACACTCTCCACTCACCGCCCTCACTGTACACTCTCCACTCACCGCCCTCACTGTACACTCTCCACTCACCGCCCTCACTGTACACTCTCCACTCACCGCCCTCACTGTACACTCTCCACTCACCGCCCTCACTGTACACTCTCCACTCACCGCCCTCACTGTACACTCTCCACTCACCGCCCTCACTGTACACTCTCCACTCACCGCCCTCACTGTACACTCTCCACTCACCGCCCTCACTGTACACTCTCCACTCACCGCCCTCACTGTACACTCTCCACTCACCGCCCTCACTGTACACTCTCCACTCACCGCCCTCACTGTACACTCTCCACTCACCGCCCTCACTGTACACTCTCCACTCACCGCCCTCACTGTACACTCTCCACTCACCGCCCTCACTGTACACTCTCCACTCACCGCCCTCACTGTACACTCTCCACTCACCGCCCTCACTGTACACTCTCCACTCACCGCCCTCACTGTACACTCTCCACTCACCGCCCTCACTGTACACTCTCCACTCACCGCCCTCACTGTACACTCTCCACTCACCGCCCTCACTGTACACTCTCCACTCACCGCCCTCACTGTACACTCTCCACTCACCGCCCTCACTGTACACTCTCCACTCACCGCCCTCACTGTACACTCTCCACTCACCGCCCTCACTGTACACTCTCCACTCACCGCCCTCACTGTACACTCTCCACTCACCGCCCTCACTGTACACTCTCCACTCACCGCCCTCACTGTACACTCTCCACTCACCGCCCTCACTGTACACTCTCCACTCACCGCCCTCACTGTACACTCTCCACTCACCGCCCTCACTGTACACTCTCCACTCACCGCCCTCACTGTACACTCTCCACTCACCGCCCTCACTGTACACTCTCCACTCACCGCCCTCACTGTACACTCTCCACTCACCGCCCTCACTGTACACTCTCCACTCACCGCCCTCACTGTACACTCTCCACTCACCGCCCTCACTGTACACTCTCCACTCACCGCCCTCACTGTACACTCTCCACTCACCGCCCTCACTGTACACTCTCCACTCACCGCCCTCACTGTACACTCTCCACTCACCGCCCTCACTGTACACTCTCCACTCACCGCCCTCACTGTACACTCTCCACTCACCGCCCTCACTGTACACTCTCCACTCACCGCCCTCACTGTACACTCTCCACTCACCGCCCTCACTGTACACTCTCCACTCACCGCCCTCACTGTACACTCTCCACTCACCGCCCTCACTGTACACTCTCCACTCACCGCCCTCACTGTACACTCTCCACTCACCGCCCTCACTGTACACTCTCCACTCACCGCCCTCACTGTACACTCTCCACTCACCGCCCTCACTGTACACTCTCCACTCACCGCCCTCACTGTACACTCTCCACTCACCGCCCTCACTGTACACTCTCCACTCACCGCCCTCACTGTACACTCTCCACTCACCGCCCTCACTGTACACTCTCCACTCACCGCCCTCACTGTACACTCTCCACTCACCGCCCTCACTGTACACTCTCCACTCACCGCCCTCACTGTACACTCTCCACTCACCGCCCTCACTGTACACTCTCCACTCACCGCCCTCACTGTACACTCTCCACTCACCGCCCTCACTGTACACTCTCCACTCACCGCCCTCACTGTACACTCTCCACTCACCGCCCTCACTGTACACTCTCCACTCACCGCCCTCACTGTACACTCTCCACTCACCGCCCTCACTGTACACTCTCCACTCACCGCCCTCACTGTACACTCTCCACTCACCGCCCTCACTGTACACTCTCCACTCACCGCCCTCACTGTACACTCTCCACTCACCGCCCTCACTGTACACTCTCCACTCACCGCCCTCACTGTACACTCTCCACTCACCGCCCTCACTGTACACTCTCCACTCACCGCCCTCACTGTACACTCTCCACTCACCGCCCTCACTGTACACTCTCCACTCACCGCCCTCACTGTACACTCTCCACTCACCGCCCTCACTGTACACTCTCCACTCACCGCCCTCACTGTACACTCTCCACTCACCGCCCTCACTGTACACTCTCCACTCACCGCCCTCACTGTACACTCTCCACTCACCGCCCTCACTGTACACTCTCCACTCACCGCCCTCACTGTACACTCTCCACTCACCGCCCTCACTGTACACTCTCCACTCACCGCCCTCACTGTACACTCTCCACTCACCGCCCTCACTGTACACTCTCCACTCACCGCCCTCACTGTACACTCTCCACTCACCGCCCTCACTGTACACTCTCCACTCACCGCCCTCACTGTACACTCTCCACTCACCGCCCTCACTGTACACTCTCCACTCACCGCCCTCACTGTACACTCTCCACTCACCGCCCTCACTGTACACTCTCCACTCACCGCCCTCACTGTACACTCTCCACTCACCGCCCTCACTGTACACTCTCCACTCACCGCCCTCACTGTACACTCTCCACTCACCGCCCTCACTGTACACTCTCCACTCACCGCCCTCACTGTACACTCTCCACTCACCGCCCTCACTGTACACTCTCCACTCACCGCCCTCACTGTACACTCTCCACTCACCGCCCTCACTGTACACTCTCCACTCACCGCCCTCACTGTACACTCTCCACTCACCGCCCTCACTGTACACTCTCCACTCACCGCCCTCACTGTACACTCTCCACTCACCGCCCTCACTGTACACTCTCCACTCACCGCCCTCACTGTACACTCTCCACTCACCGCCCTCACTGTACACTCTCCACTCACCGCCCTCACTGTACACTCTCCACTCACCGCCCTCACTGTACACTCTCCACTCACCGCCCTCACTGTACACTCTCCACTCACCGCCCTCACTGTACACTCTCCACTCACCGCCCTCACTGTACACTCTCCACTCACCGCCCTCACTGTACACTCTCCACTCACCGCCCTCACTGTACACTCTCCACTCACCGCCCTCACTGTACACTCTCCACTCACCGCCCTCACTGTACACTCTCCACTCACCGCCCTCACTGTACACTCTCCACTCACCGCCCTCACTGTACACTCTCCACTCACCGCCCTCACTGTACACTCTCCACTCACCGCCCTCACTGTACACTCTCCACTCACCGCCCTCACTGTACACTCTCCACTCACCGCCCTCACTGTACACTCTCCACTCACCGCCCTCACTGTACACTCTCCACTCACCGCCCTCACTGTACACTCTCCACTCACCGCCCTCACTGTACACTCTCCACTCACCGCCCTCACTGTACACTCTCCACTCACCGCCCTCACTGTACACTCTCCACTCACCGCCCTCACTGTACACTCTCCACTCACCGCCCTCACTGTACACTCTCCACTCACCGCCCTCACTGTACACTCTCCACTCACCGCCCTCACTGTACACTCTCCACTCACCGCCCTCACTGTACACTCTCCACTCACCGCCCTCACTGTACACTCTCCACTCACCGCCCTCACTGTACACTCTCCACTCACCGCCCTCACTGTACACTCTCCACTCACCGCCCTCACTGTACACTCTCCACTCACCGCCCTCACTGTACACTCTCCACTCACCGCCCTCACTGTACACTCTCCACTCACCGCCCTCACTGTACACTCTCCACTCACCGCCCTCACTGTACACTCTCCACTCACCGCCCTCACTGTACACTCTCCACTCACCGCCCTCACTGTACACTCTCCACTCACCGCCCTCACTGTACACTCTCCACTCACCGCCCTCACTGTACACTCTCCACTCACCGCCCTCACTGTACACTCTCCACTCACCGCCCTCACTGTACACTCTCCACTCACCGCCCTCACTGTACACTCTCCACTCACCGCCCTCACTGTACACTCTCCACTCACCGCCCTCACTGTACACTCTCCACTCACCGCCCTCACTGTACACTCTCCACTCACCGCCCTCACTGTACACTCTCCACTCACCGCCCTCACTGTACACTCTCCACTCACCGCCCTCACTGTACACTCTCCACTCACCGCCCTCACTGTACACTCTCCACTCACCGCCCTCACTGTACACTCTCCACTCACCGCCCTCACTGTACACTCTCCACTCACCGCCCTCACTGTACACTCTCCACTCACCGCCCTCACTGTACACTCTCCACTCACCGCCCTCACTGTACACTCTCCACTCACCGCCCTCACTGTACACTCTCCACTCACCGCCCTCACTGTACACTCTCCACTCACCGCCCTCACTGTACACTCTCCACTCACCGCCCTCACTGTACACTCTCCACTCACCGCCCTCACTGTACACTCTCCACTCACCGCCCTCACTGTACACTCTCCACTCACCGCCCTCACTGTACACTCTCCACTCACCGCCCTCACTGTACACTCTCCACTCACCGCCCTCACTGTACACTCTCCACTCACCGCCCTCACTGTACACTCTCCACTCACCGCCCTCACTGTACACTCTCCACTCACCGCCCTCACTGTACACTCTCCACTCACCGCCCTCACTGTACACTCTCCACTCACCGCCCTCACTGTACACTCTCCACTCACCGCCCTCACTGTACACTCTCCACTCACCGCCCTCACTGTACACTCTCCACTCACCGCCCTCACTGTACACTCTCCACTCACCGCCCTCACTGTACACTCTCCACTCACCGCCCTCACTGTACACTCTCCACTCACCGCCCTCACTGTACACTCTCCACTCACCGCCCTCACTGTACACTCTCCACTCACCGCCCTCACTGTACACTCTCCACTCACCGCCCTCACTGTACACTCTCCACTCACCGCCCTCACTGTACACTCTCCACTCACCGCCCTCACTGTACACTCTCCACTCACCGCCCTCACTGTACACTCTCCACTCACCGCCCTCACTGTACACTCTCCACTCACCGCCCTCACTGTACACTCTCCACTCACCGCCCTCACTGTACACTCTCCACTCACCGCCCTCACTGTACACTCTCCACTCACCGCCCTCACTGTACACTCTCCACTCACCGCCCTCACTGTACACTCTCCACTCACCGCCCTCACTGTACACTCTCCACTCACCGCCCTCACTGTACACTCTCCACTCACCGCCCTCACTGTACACTCTCCACTCACCGCCCTCACTGTACACTCTCCACTCACCGCCCTCACTGTACACTCTCCACTCACCGCCCTCACTGTACACTCTCCACTCACCGCCCTCACTGTACACTCTCCACTCACCGCCCTCACTGTACACTCTCCACTCACCGCCCTCACTGTACACTCTCCACTCACCGCCCTCACTGTACACTCTCCACTCACCGCCCTCACTGTACACTCTCCACTCACCGCCCTCACTGTACACTCTCCACTCACCGCCCTCACTGTACACTCTCCACTCACCGCCCTCACTGTACACTCTCCACTCACCGCCCTCACTGTACACTCTCCACTCACCGCCCTCACTGTACACTCTCCACTCACCGCCCTCACTGTACACTCTCCACTCACCGCCCTCACTGTACACTCTCCACTCACCGCCCTCACTGTACACTCTCCACTCACCGCCCTCACTGTACACTCTCCACTCACCGCCCTCACTGTACACTCTCCACTCACCGCCCTCACTGTACACTCTCCACTCACCGCCCTCACTGTACACTCTCCACTCACCGCCCTCACTGTACACTCTCCACTCACCGCCCTCACTGTACACTCTCCACTCACCGCCCTCACTGTACACTCTCCACTCACCGCCCTCACTGTACACTCTCCACTCACCGCCCTCACTGTACACTCTCCACTCACCGCCCTCACTGTACACTCTCCACTCACCGCCCTCACTGTACACTCTCCACTCACCGCCCTCACTGTACACTCTCCACTCACCGCCCTCACTGTACACTCTCCACTCACCGCCCTCACTGTACACTCTCCACTCACCGCCCTCACTGTACACTCTCCACTCACCGCCCTCACTGTACACTCTCCACTCACCGCCCTCACTGTACACTCTCCACTCACCGCCCTCACTGTACACTCTCCACTCACCGCCCTCACTGTACACTCTCCACTCACCGCCCTCACTGTACACTCTCCACTCACCGCCCTCACTGTACACTCTCCACTCACCGCCCTCACTGTACACTCTCCACTCACCGCCCTCACTGTACACTCTCCACTCACCGCCCTCACTGTACACTCTCCACTCACCGCCCTCACTGTACACTCTCCACTCACCGCCCTCACTGTACACTCTCCACTCACCGCCCTCACTGTACACTCTCCACTCACCGCCCTCACTGTACACTCTCCACTCACCGCCCTCACTGTACACTCTCCACTCACCGCCCTCACTGTACACTCTCCACTCACCGCCCTCACTGTACACTCTCCACTCACCGCCCTCACTGTACACTCTCCACTCACCGCCCTCACTGTACACTCTCCACTCACCGCCCTCACTGTACACTCTCCACTCACCGCCCTCACTGTACACTCTCCACTCACCGCCCTCACTGTACACTCTCCACTCACCGCCCTCACTGTACACTCTCCACTCACCGCCCTCACTGTACACTCTCCACTCACCGCCCTCACTGTACACTCTCCACTCACCGCCCTCACTGTACACTCTCCACTCACCGCCCTCACTGTACACTCTCCACTCACCGCCCTCACTGTACACTCTCCACTCACCGCCCTCACTGTACACTCTCCACTCACCGCCCTCACTGTACACTCTCCACTCACCGCCCTCACTGTACACTCTCCACTCACCGCCCTCACTGTACACTCTCCACTCACCGCCCTCACTGTACACTCTCCACTCACCGCCCTCACTGTACACTCTCCACTCACCGCCCTCACTGTACACTCTCCACTCACCGCCCTCACTGTACACTCTCCACTCACCGCCCTCACTGTACACTCTCCACTCACCGCCCTCACTGTACACTCTCCACTCACCGCCCTCACTGTACACTCTCCACTCACCGCCCTCACTGTACACTCTCCACTCACCGCCCTCACTGTACACTCTCCACTCACCGCCCTCACTGTACACTCTCCACTCACCGCCCTCACTGTACACTCTCCACTCACCGCCCTCACTGTACACTCTCCACTCACCGCCCTCACTGTACACTCTCCACTCACCGCCCTCACTGTACACTCTCCACTCACCGCCCTCACTGTACACTCTCCACTCACCGCCCTCACTGTAATCAGTAGGACCTTTTTGGGTTTTTTTTAGAATGGCTACGAAACAAGAGTTATAAATGAAGTTGAAATAAATTGATTTATCACTGGTTAACAGACTGAACAGATCACAAGTGAAAAGTCCAACCACAATTTTAAACATTGCAGATTCACCAAGCCCAGTAACAGTTTTTATTGTGTCTTTTTGGCTGTCTCCCTAGTTTACCTGTTGAGTGGCCTTCTGAGGGCTGTATACTTTAGGAGCTGATGGCTCTTGAGGCCTAAGAAGTGGATCTAAAACCAATTTAATCCCAATAGTGTGTTCTCTGTAGTACGAGCAAAGAAAGACTAGGAAACATCTCCACACACAACACATTGAATGAGAACAACTTTAATTAATGAGCTGTTGCAAATCCTTGATGAATAAACTGTACTGAATCTTGCTCCAGGACTGGTGAATAAGACAATACAACAAATCACAAACATTTTTTGAGTTCTGCAATTGAACAACTGTTTCCTAACCTTGTTGTAATACTGAAGCTGGACCGTGTGCCACTGGCCATCACTCACACCTCCTGGGATGAATGGGGTAACCATAGTTGTTGACTCACCTGTTTTGAAACAAAAACAAATGATACAGTTAATTAGCTGTTATTGGTCATGTGAGAAGGAGTAGACCATCCAGCCCCTCAAGACTACTGAGCCAGTCTCTGCTTTGATTTTTATTAAATTCTAAAACTCTCCAGATTTCTTACCCCACAACTCCTTTTGTTTTTTTTGCAGGTGCTTTGTTGCATAGATCTGACAGTTAGAAGTGTACTTATTGACAATAATCACCAGGATGGAGCTTGTTTCCACCGTCCATTAGCATCAACAAGCAAATACATCGGGCAGATATCGTGGCAGAAAGCCCTGTACAATTTTCCTCCTCTTTCAGCCTAGGCATGCGGAGCCACAATGGAAACTTTCAATATGAGTTTTTAAAGTTTTATGAACTTTTCTAGTTCTCTTCACTAATGCACCAACATTGTATAAGAAAGCAAATATTGTACATCAAAGCCAATTTTGGTGTCCCCTGCAGCCTCAGCTTGGAATTGAACAGCTCACCCAAGAACAGAAAACGCTTGAAAACACTCAGCAAGTCAGACAGTATCTGTAGAGAGAAGAGCAGAGTCAACCAATTCTGATGAAAAGCCATCAACCTGAAAAGTGAGCCACATTTCTTTCTCCACAGATGCTGCCTGACCTGCTGAAAAGTTCCAGTATTTCCTGCCTTTAGTTCCACTTTGTGGGATTTCATTGTACGAATTCACTCATTGGAATCAATGGAGAAACTGAAAGCTGGAAGATGAGAATGGGAGCTAGATCTACTAAACCATAATTAGCCAAGATTTTACACACCTATAATAAATTTGAATACATTTCTTCATCTGACACTTATTTTATTATATTAACAGCAAGTTTGTTTCTTTAAGTTAAAGTCTCACTGATCAGGGTGCACCACATAAGATATGGGAATATCAAAAGCAACTGCAGGTTCATTACCATGTCTACAACATCTACAAGACTCTGTACATTGAGCTTTAAACAAAATGCCTAATATAGAAACCAATCATCCACTCTTGGTATTTTTATACTTAAAAGTCATTTCCTTCATTTAACTTCTTTTTCGCTTTTTCCTCTATCAGTATTCATCTCACAATGAATTTTACTACAGAAGAAATGCATGATAATCGAAACCACAGGTTTCATCACAGTCACTGCAATCAACCAAAAGCAACAGCAACAGCAATTCAAGTCAGGCAAACTGCGCAAGAGTCTGTAATTCCACAACAGAGTGTAAAATGTGGGATGGATTCATAAAGAGTTCACACACAGTACAGCCTAAAGCTTACTAATAGCAACATTAGTGGACAAATTTCCAGCATGGCCATTTGAACAAAACCAGTGGATTAATGCTTATATTAGAACAGCTGAGAGAATATTATGCAAGTGTGCTGTACATATGTTAAGATCATTAACTGTAGTTTGTATTCAATAAAAAGTAGGAAGAAGTTGTCTCCAGAAATTACAAAATTTGATTTATCATTTCATGACTTTAGCTTGGAATGTTATTGCCCCATATGTTATCCTGGTCCTATGTGTCTTTGGGTTACTGAGTTGCCTCCAACAAATGTCACTAAAGACCAATTTATAAACTAACAATACTCTTGGCAGTCCTGCAAAATTCTACAAGATTTCTTTAGGAAAGATATTTAATCTAGCCCTTTTAACAATGGAGTACCACTATCTGTCAACTTAAGCAGAGGCTGTTTTTCACACTGGCATCAAGGACACAGTATGTACCCTTTCGGCAAAAAAGGTAGGGGATCAACTTATATATCAACAAGATTAATTTTGAGGGTTTGAAATTCATCCAGTTCTGCAGAATTGCCAATAATGACACTGGGGAAAAAAAATTACAAGGAGGTGATGCCACACCCTTCCCCAGAGGAATAGACAGCAATCAATCAATTAACTATTTAGAAGTTTGCTTCACAGTCTAGAAGCATTGTGGGTGGGTCAAAGTATACATGATACATGTAAAACTAAGGAATGTTTTGGCCAAAAATCAGGGGTTGACTTTTACACAAGATCAACTATTACTCCAGTGTATATATGGGAGCTGCAGCCAGGTTTGGAATTGTGACTTGACACTTCTAGAATAAACACTGAATTTACAAAAATGTGACTTGCTTTAATGGTATGTATACAATTGAAAAGCCTAAATCTTGTTCATGTTCAGCCTTCCACAATTGTTGAATTTGCATAGTATAAAAAGATAGACTCAGCAGAGACAG
>NW_025206716.1:10878-12000 GCF_004010195.1 Chiloscyllium plagiosum | reverse complement strand
ATGCACTGTTGCAACTCATCAAGAATCCTTCCCACCAACCAAACCAGCAATCTCTACCACTGAGAAGGACAAGAGCAGCAGGCACAAGGGAGCTCCATGTACATGCAAGCTTACTGGATGTAGGTTTGCTCACTGAGCTGGAAGGTTCATTTTCAGACATTTCGTCACCATACTAGGTAACATCTTCAGTGAACCTCTAGACGAAGCACTGCTGATGATTCCTGCTTTCTATTTATATGTTTGGGTTTCTTTGGGTTGGTGATGTCATTTCTTATGGTGATGTCATTTCCTGTTCTTTTTCTAAGGGGATGGGAAATGGGGTCCAAGTCAATGTGTTTGTTGATAGAGTTCAGGTTGGAATGCCATGCTTCTAGGAATTCTCATGCGTGTCTCTGTTTGGCTTGTCCTAGGATGGATGTGTCGTTGAGTTGAAGTGGTTTCCTTCCTTATCTGTATGTTAGGATACGAGTGAGAGAGGGTTATGTTGTTTTGTGGCTAGTTGATGTTCATGTATCCTGGTGGCTAGTTTTCTGCCCGTTTGTCCAGTGTAGTGTATTTGTTACAGTTCTTGCATGGTATTTTGTAAATGACATTAGTTATGCTTGTTGTCTGTATCGGGTCTTTCAAGTTCATTAGCTGCTGTTTTAGTGTGTTGGTGGGTTTGAGGGCTACCATGATGCCAAGAGGTCTGAGTAGTCTGGCAGTCATTTCTGATATGTCTTTGATGTAGGGGAGAGAGGCTAGGGTTTCTGGATGCATTTTGTCTGCTTGATTGGGTTTGTTGCTGAGAAATCGGCAGATTATGTTCAGTGGGTACCCATTCATTTTTACTATACTGTATAGATAATTTTTCTCTGCTCTGCGTAGTTCCTCTGTGCTTCAATGTGTGGTGGCTCATTGGAATAATGTTCTGATCCAGCTTCGTTTGTGGGTTTTGGGATGATTGCTTCTGTAGTTCAATATTTGGTCTGCATGTGTTGTTTTCTTGTAGACGCTGGTTTGAAGTTCCCCATTGGCTGTTCACTCTACTGTGACATCTAGGAATGGCAGTTTGTTGTTATTTTCCTCCTCTTTAGTGAATGTTATGCCAGTAAGGGTATTATTGATGGTCTTGAAGGTTTC
>NW_025206716.1:0-4765 GCF_004010195.1 Chiloscyllium plagiosum | reverse complement strand
GCTTGACGTAGCAAACTTTATTGGATTTTGAAAAAAAAGACTTCCTTGGTTCAAGTTTGAGTGGGTTGCAAAAGATCTTAGGTCTTAGGGGTGGAAGTTATATATTCATGTGAATTGAGGATTGGTTAAAGCCAGAAAGCAGACTAGGAATGAATGATTCAGCTTCAGATTGACAAACAAGGATCAGTGGTAAGATTTCATCCAATTATAATCTAAAAGGATTCAGGATGAAGGAAGAATGTTCTGTATCCAGGTTTGCTGACAATACAAAGCTAAGTGAGACAGCAAGCTGTGAGGAACACACAGGACTCTGAAAAGGGGAACAAGTTGGATGAAAGGGCAAGGTGGTGTTAGAGGGAGCATGACATGATTCACTTCAGCAAGAAGAGACTTTCTGAGCTCCAGATCGTCAGATATTGAACAAGTGTATCTCTTTGGTCACCTTTTGGAAATCGTGATCATTTACTATAAAAAGGAATTGTCTAATAAGTTTTAGCTTTTGATGGTTAATTGCCTGACATCTGGACTCCTTTGAAAAACCCCTCTGAGCTACAGTCAGAGATTTCTGAGGTTCTGACTTGTTGACCTGGATGGACAGCAATGTCTATGTTAGCATACATTAAGGACTGAGAAAGTATGAGGGTAATACTACACACTTGTGGGGTCATGAGGAAGCAGGACCCATGAGTTCCATCACTGATATAAAAAAAAGATTGGCCCCATGCTGTTGGCTTTATTCTGCACCACACTTAATCATCGAGCCAACCCCTGCCAGCCCCCTACTTAGCTGGATAGTTTCCCAGTTGAAAAAATGTTAGAATATTAAGAGTGCAAAACTTGGAATTAAGGGCTAAAACATCCAGATTACTTGGGGGTTCTGAACTGTGGTCATGACAGAATACAGCTGCTCGTTTTTATTAGGGTCAGAGACGCTGGTCACATTACAGATCAGATCCTCGTTTACAAACCTTGAACGTTAGTTGTGCTGTTACTGGGAGAGCTTGAACAGGACTTTTTTTTAAACATAAAAGCAAATTTCATTTATAGCCAGTATCCACCAATCCCACTGACAGGGGAAGCACCATCAAGTAAACAAAGTAAAGTGCTATTAGCTAGAAATGACTATTTGCTAATCTACCTGGGGATCAAATGCTAATGATGGTGTGGTGGGAAGAGGATTGCAAGCTGACTACAGAATTTCAGGGCCTATTCTTACCGTTTTTTTGAAAAATGGAGTATCGTCTCTGCCAATTCTCAAATCAAATGAAATGCCAACTGGGTTATCCAGGTCAATCTTGGCAAATTTGCCCCCATTTATTTCGGCTCCATTAATAATTAAAAATTATTTTCTTTGATATCAAGTTATTGATGTTCCTACCTAAAGCACTTCCTCACAGGAAGCAGTTGATCAAGTAACTCAGATACAATTGGTATCTGGTCCAATTAGATTTCTCATCTAAAAATATTCAGGCTACTTCAGCAGTGTAATTTTCCTCAAGATTTATTGGAAAGGAGCTATCAAAGTGAAACACTCACCTTTTGATAATTTGTGGAAATATCTTGTGTATTACGTTGTATCATGCTCCTATTGGGATAAAGCTTCACTTGCTAATGATAATGCAAGTTCAGTTAATATTAACAACAGCTTAAAAAAGTCAGGAAGATTAACAGCAGGCTGATGGGATATTTGGAACCCAAAAGAACAAAATAAGAATACTTAGATAAGCAGCATTTGTTTTAGAAAGAGAGATATTGATGAGTTGCAATGGAGAGGTTGAAAGCTATAGATAAGGGAGGCGGTACCTACCTTAGGTTGCGTTTTCTCCTGTACTTTCAATAGGTGTGTGTGTAATAGTAATTTAGAATGCATTACTATTTAAGAATTCAAACTTTAGAGGGAAATAGGTTTTAGTTCTGTGAAGGTGATTTTCCACGGGAGTCAGAAAGTCATTTTGAACAGAGAGTTCAACAGGGAGAAAGCCAATGGCTTAAAATAAATGACTAGATAAACTGTATGGGAGTTCATGAACAAAATGGTTTACAAAGATGAACTATTAGGATATATAGCAAAACAGAACAGGGGCCACAAGCAGGTTTCAGTTAAGAAGGCAGAAAGTGCAGAGAAACTCAGTAGGTCCTGCAACATCTGTGGAAACATTTAACATTTCAACTCCAAAGTTGTGCTGTAGGAAAGGCTGAATAGGCTGAGGCTGTTTTCCCTGGAGCATCGGAGGCTGAGGGGTGACCTTATAGAGGTTTATAAAATCATGAGGGGCACGGCTAGGGTGAATAGACAAGATCTTTCCCCTAGGTTGGGGGAGTCCAGAACTAGAGGGCTTTGGTTTAGGGTGAGAGGGGAAAAATTTAAAAGGGACCTAAGGGGCAGTTGTTTCCACACAGAAGGTGGTGCATGTATGGAATGAGCTGCCAGAGGAAATGATGGAGGCTGGTACAATTACAACATTTAAAAGGTATCTGGATGGGTGTATGAATAGGAAGGGTTTAGAGGGATGAGGGCCAAGTGCTGGCAAATGGGACTAGATTAGGTGAGGATATCCAGTCAGCATGGATGAGTTGGACTGAAGGATCTGTTTCTGTGCTCTATATCTCTATAACTCTACAACTCACTCCAAAACTCTATGAAAATCATTGTACTCAAAATACTGACTGTGTTCCTCTCTCCACAGATACTCCCAGACCTGCTGAGTTTCTCTGTTATTTACTGGTTTTATTTCCAATCTTCAGTACTTGACTTTAATTTCTGTTGAGGAGGATAGTTTCTGACCAGTGGAATGACAGTCTAACCTTTGGCAGTCTCATCTGTCAGAACTGGAATCAAATCTTAAAGCAGGTTTAGCAGTTTCAGTTTACAGAGCTATTCTTAAAAGCTCAGTTAGGAATATCAGTGAACTATTCAGTCTTTGTGTATCTCTGAGAGAGACAGTAATGGAGATAATCTCATCTGGTGAATGTAAAGGAAGTCATTGAAAGGAAACTCTTTAATCTCTTACTTAACTGAAGAGGTTACAAGAGATTAAACTCTAGGTAATAGCCTTTGAAGGTTCAGGTCCCACTCCAGAGACGTGAGGCTGCCATTCTAAAACAGTACTGAAGGAGCCGTGTCATCAGAGTTTGTGTCCCACACAACAAAGGTGTTAAACTGAGATCTCCTCGATAACCTGAAACACAGCATTGGAATACCAGAGACAGCCACTTGGCCCATTGTATACGTGTTGGCTGTTTCAAAGGTCAATTCCATCAATCCCACTCTGCTGCTCTTTCCTCATAATCCTGAATTTTCTTTTTAAGAATATAAGAAAGTAGGAACAGGAGTAGGTCCTTCAGCCTGATGAGTCTGCCTCACCATTCAATATAATCATGATTAAAATCGAACAATTCAAAGCCTTTTACCCCTTCAAACCTTCAAAGAGTGTTACCTGGAGTTGGCACCTTTTTAATCTCTTGTAATCTCTTCAATTAAGAAAGAGATTAAAAAATTTCCTTTCAACGCTTTCTTGATATTTACCAGATGAGATTATCTCCATTACTTCTTTCCCAGGGATACAGCGAGACTGACTACATCACTGACTTTCCCAACTGAATTTGTCCACCATTGATAAATTTGATTACTGATCAATTACTACCTTAAAACATAGTTAAAACATTTCATAGCCATCTATGGAAGAGAATTCCAAAGGCTCCCAATTTTCTGAGTAAAGGAACATCTCTTCATCTTGGATTTAAATGACATCCCTCTTATTTTTAAAACTGTGCACCCAGTTCTGGACCCCTAACCAGGGGAAACATCCTACCTGCATCTACCCTGCCTATTCCTGTAAGGATTCTGTAGGTACCAATGTGACCTCCTCTCATTCTTCGATACCTTAGAGACCATAGGCCCAGTTTGCTCAATTTTTCTTTATAGGGTAGTCCCACCATCCCAGGAGCAAGTTGGGTGAAGACTCATAGGATTCTCTCTATGTCAATAATATATTGAGATAAGCAGACAGAACTTCAGCTGAGATCTAACAAAGCTCCTGTAGAATTAAAGCAAGACTCTACTATTCCTATACTCAAATCCTCCTGCAATAAGACTATTGCATTGGCCTTCCTAATAGTTTGCAGCACTTACATATTAGCCTTCAGTGTCTTTTCAACAGGGACATTTAGATCCTTTGGTGCATCTACACTCTCCAAACTCTCATCATTAAAGAAATAGTCAGCCCTCTGCTTTAAGTCTATGTCCAACACCTTTTGAAAGCTAGTACTGAATCTGCATTCTCCATCCCATCAGACTCTGCATTTCAAATGCTAAACACATGATGTGGAATAAAACATATTTTCCCTCCTCATGATGCATCTGGTTCTTTCGTTGTTTCTGTGGTACTGTTTACAACCACAACAGTTCAGGATAAAGCAATGTGTCAATTAAATGGAGACCAACTGCTTCCCAATGGTAATGCATTAACAGACTATGTCTGGGATGAGAAAAGCCTATTTGGCATATTGAACCTTCATCCCTCCAGTTCCCAAACCATCCCTGCAAAACACCAGCTGCGTTTTTGAAAGATGCACGTTTTCCTTTCATTTTCCCAAGCAGATTATTCTTAGCATTTACGGTTAAAGAACTTCGATTTTTTTTAAAAAAGTTTCAATTCCTATTTAGATTGTGTATGATATCTTACAATGTGCCAGTGCCAGTACACGTAGTGTCCCATAAAATTTAGATATAGTTTATGAAGTTCCATACTGACCAAGTTTCCCA
>NW_025206715.1:0-12000 GCF_004010195.1 Chiloscyllium plagiosum | reverse complement strand
TAAGAAGGGCACTGGGAAAAGGTGTTTTCACTGTAGTAAGCTGGGACACACAGTGCTGGACATTGAAGGAAGGCATTTTGGGAAAAGATGTGGTAAAAGAGTTTAAGTCTAGAGCCGGGAAACACTTTATTTATGAGCAGTACAGGGAAACACTTTATTTATGAGCAGTGGAGGTAGATCATAGTCAGCATGGCCAGACAGATCATAGATGAAAGATGCCTTCTTGAGACTTCACACAAGACATATGGTTTCTCTGCTCACCGCTAGAGAACCATGTTAAAGTCCTATAAGCAATGGAGCCAAGAGGGACAAAGTGGAGCAGTCTGTCTGTGCAGCCTCTGCTCCACTTGTTCATCATGTTAGAGCATCAGTTAGGAGACAGTGAGGACTGCCGATGCTGGAGATCAGAGTAGAGAGTGGATTGCTGGAAAAACACAGCAGGTCAGGCAGCGTCCGAGAACCAGGAGAACCGACGTTTCGGGCATAAGACATTCATCAGGAAACAGCATAAATTACCTAATTCTGCACCCGTGTAAGTGCATTATGGCGTGAATGGCCTCCTACTGTTCCTGTGTAAGTGGTTCAAGAGACTGATTAGCTACTTCCTCGTCCGATTGGATAGAGCCAAGTGCCTGACTGTGTTCCTGTTTGACAGCTCGATGTGCTGACAAGTGTGACAATGCTGCAGGTTTAAGAGGTTATTTTGTCCTGGTTTATTTTAAGAGAGGGATTCAACGATTGTTACCAAGCTGGCTAGTTAAGACCACTCGAGTAAACAGCGAGGGAGGCCTTGGTTATGGCCAGCTCTCACAGGTTAGGTTCACTGGGTTTTGATTTCTCGGCAACATCAGAAACTATTGGGGTCTCCACAGAGTTGGAAGCTTCAGTGAATGTCTCCTGGCTGCTACTCTCTCTGAATTTTCTCTTGCTGCTGTTTTTAATTCCAGGATTGGAGAGATGTATGTGACATTCTGTGTCTGAATACTTCTTTTCGCCAAGGGCTGTATTTATGGGAGTTTCCTATGTTGGAATAGTTCTTTAGTAATAGCTCCTAGATCTATTATTCTGTTAAGTTGTCCAATATAATTACATTATTCTAAATTCCTCTTTCTTTGGTTTTGTTTCATCTTTAGTGTTTAAGTAAATGGTGTTTTGCTTACCACCGAGTAGTTTGACTAGTCACATTGCATCTGGAACAGAAACTTTACATTTCCATTAAAAAAAGCAAACATTAGAATCGTGGCTACTGCCTTCAAATATTTTCGAGGGGCTCCGATGTGGTCCATCACACTAGACTCCTTCCCTTCCTGAGTAATAGGCTGGAGGCACTGAATGGGCTGTCCCTGTTCTTCTCCAATAGTGTCAATGGGCTGAATGGCTTCCTCATATTCCTGTGAAACCAGCGTTAGGTGCTGAATGAACTCTTGTTTTACTGTGGCAATGTGCTGTTACATGAATGTTACTGACACTTTATCAGCACAAGTCTCAATGAAGTCTGGGTCTTGCTGCAAATGGACAGAGACCAGTTCAGGAGCTGAGGGGGGACAAAATGTTCCAAACATTGTGGAATCTTCAGCGACCATCCCCACTTCTGATCTTATGGTGGGGAGGGTGAGTCGAGGAGACATTGATGAAGCAGCCCAAGATGTTTGTGAAGAGAAAGCTACCCTAAGGAACTCCCACAGAGGTGACCCAGAACTGAGATGATGAACATCTTCCTTTGTACCATGTTTGACTCCAAACAATGGAGAGTTTACTCTGATTCCCGTTAAGTCCAGCTCCTTGGTGTCAACAGAAGTCAACCAGTGCCTTGACATCAGGGCCAGTCATTTTTACCTGAACCCTTGAGTCAACCTTTTTTGTTCATATCAATAAGACATGATATAGGAGCAGCAAGTGTTTTCTTCAAACAGGTTGGTATTGAATGTCAGGATTTCTCTTCTCAAGAGTGTTTGGGAGCAAGATGACTGAAAGTATTTGAAGAGGAGGTAGATAGATATTGACCTGTCAGAGAGGTGAGGGCTATGAATAATTGGGTATGCGAAAAGGATTTGTGACCAAGAGCAGATCAGTCATGATCTTAGTGAAGGGCAAGGCAGGCTTGGGGAGTGAACGACCTTCCCCTGATTCTGATGTTCTCGCATTCTGTTATTTGAAATTTAGTAGGTGTTGTTTTCATGAAAGTTTTTTTATTGAATGTTGCAGTCAGGGAGACCAGAGGATTTTGTGAGCAATCGCTTGGAGAGATATGTGGGCTGTATTCACAGTGAATCTGGGTCTACAACATGACCAACAAATGACGCACAAGTTGCAGAGAGTGGGAGTTCTGCAAAAAGAGATGAGGGGCCTCCTTCATATCCAGCCTGGATTTGCCAATTACATTTCCCAAATCACCTCAAACCGTTTGGGACAGTCTTGAAGGGCTGAATGGTCTCCTCTGTTTATGTGCACAAGGTTATAGGAATAAGTAGACTCCAACCGCTCCTGTCTCGCATGTTTGAGCGGCTGAATGGAACACAGGAACATGGGACTGAGGAGCAGGAGTGGGTCATTAGACACTTTGAGCCTTCTCCACCAGGCACTAAGATTGTGGCTGATCAGGTTGGGGTCTCAGCCTCAATTTCCTGTCTGTGTACCATTATGCATGATTCACTTCTCTGTCAAATATTTACCTAACGCAGCTTCCAATCAACATGAGCATAGAGGCACAATAAACTTCCAGTGAAGAGAATTCCGACTTGAAAGGTCCTTTCAGAATTTTTTGTCATCCCTCTTTTAGAATCAGAGAGTCATGCAGAACGGAAACAGATCCATTAGTCCAATCTGTTCACTCCGATCAGATATCAAATCTGATCCAGTCCCATTTGCCAGCATTTGGTCAATATTCCTCCTCTCAGATACTTTTAAATGTGCGACTGTAACCGCCTTCACTACTTCCTCTGACATAAGTTTCTATGCACGCACCACTCTCTGTGTGAAACATTTATGTTCATGTCCCTTCTAAATCATTCTCCCTCTTGCCTTCAACCTATGCCCTCTTGTTCGGGACCCCACCCCCTCCCCACCCCCCACTATTCTGGGGAGCTGTTCAGAATATCCATGCCCCTGATGATTTTATAAACCTCTATAATGTCACCCCTCAGCCTTTGACACTCCAGGTAGAAACACCTTAATCTAATCACCCTCTCCCTAAAGCTAAAACCTCCAGTCCTGGAACATCTATGCAAATCTTTTCTGCAGACAACCGAGTTGGACGCAATATGCTTAAACTGGCCTTAACAACTTCCTGTACAGATGCAACATACCACCACAACTGCTTACTCAATGCACTGACTGATTCAGGCAAATGTGCCAAATGTGTTCTGCACCACACTGTCTACCTGCAACTCCACTTTCAAGGAACAAAATACCTGCATCGCTCTGTCCCTTTGTTTCACAACACGCCCTAGGACATTATCATTAAGTGTATAATTTCTGCCTTGATTTGCCTTCCCACAATACAAAACCTCGTATTTATCTAAATTAAACTTCATCTGTCACTCCTTGCCACTTTGCCCCATCTAATTGTGGTCTCGTTGTACTATGAGATAATCTACTACACCGCCTTTCTGATGTCATCTGTGAACTTACTAACTATGGCCCCAATATTCACGTCTAAATCCTTTACATAAATGATGAAATGCAGTGAACTCAGTACTGATTCTTGCAGCACACTGCTGCTCACAAGCCTCAAGTCTGAAAAATACCCCTTTTCCTTCAGGTCAAATGTGACTAGCTTCCTCTGTATCCCACGTGACTGAAACTTACTAATCTGTCTACCAATCGGAATGAAATACTAGCTATGAAGAGAGGCTGAGTAGGTTAGGTTTATTTTCCCTAGAAAAAAGGAGATTGAGGGGGTCCTGGTTGAGGTTTGCAAAATCACGAAGTGTATAGACAGGGTGGTTAGAGACAAGCTTTTTCCCAGGGTGAAGGATTCAATAACGAGAGGTCGTGCTTTCAAAGTGAGAGGTGGAAGGTTTAAGGAGGATACACGCAGTAAGTATTCACGTAGAAGGTGGTGGGCGTTTGGAACGCTTTTCCAGCAGATGTGGTGGAGGCAGGCACGGTAGATTAATTTAAGATTCGTTTGGACAGATGCATGAGTAGGTGGAGAGCAGAGGGATACAGATGCTTAGGAATTTACCGACAGATTTAGACAGTAAATTTGGATCGGCTTAGGCTTGGAGGGCGAAGGGCCTGTTCCTGGGGTGTAAATTGTCTTTGGGGTTTGTTCTTTAAATGAACACCTTGCTGAAGTCCATATAGACAATGTCTACCAAACTGCCTTCATCAATCTTCTTTGTCACCTCTTCAAAAAACTCAACCAAATTAATGAAACATGATTTCCCATGCAGAAAGCTACGTTGTCTACTCCGATCAACCCTTGCATTCCCAAATGTATGTAAATCGTGTCGCTCAGAATCCCCTCCAACAACTTACCCACCACTGACATCAGGCTCATCGGTCTATAGTTCCCTGGATTTTTGGGTCACTGTTTCCTTTTCTAGTCCCACTCCTCCACTGCTCACAACAAATGTAAGATATAACCAGGTTGGTGATGTGGCCGATCATATCGGTCTCAGACTCGGCCAGGGTCAGTTTTAGGAACAAGTCAGGCTAGTTTCTTTAATCTGCTAAAACAACACGTTTATGATCCAGAGAAATGTTACTCAAAATATGATGGAAAGATGAATGGCAAACTGTTTGGGTATTGCAAATGTAAAATCAATATTTCCCTTTCTAAAAACACTGACACACACACACTCCGCAATTTTAACTTGAAAGAACTTGGTCCAAATATTATTGGAACTCATGACAAAGGAAAAATTGTGAGACTGTCCAAAACGTTATTCTGCTTCTGAAGATAGTGTACTCATACAAGCTGCGAGCAATGGGATTTCATCCTGAGAGAGTTTGGATTTGGCTGAATTCCCTTTGCTTTAGGCAGTGAGTAGATTCCAGTGAATTCTGGTTCGGGATCATCCAAAGGGTAGCACGGTGGTTAGCACTGCTGCCTCACAGCACCAAGGACATGGGGTCGATTCCAGCCTTGGGTTACTGTCTGTGTGGAGTTTGCACATTCTCCCCTTGTCTGTGTGAGCTTCTAATGGGTGATCCAGTTTCCTACCACAAACTGTGTAGGTTCGGTGGATTGGTCATGCTAAATTGTCCATAGTGTTCAGGGATTTCGAGGTTATTTGCAATAGTCATGGGTAAACATGGGGAAATGGGTTGGGAAGGTTGGTATGGACTTGTTGGGTCGAAGGGCATGTTTCTACACTGCACGGATTCCATAAAAATAAGAATGGTAACGATGAATGTAGAGGTTTTTTTTTTAGCTCGCACACATTGCTGTGATGAGGAACAATGAAGGAGCGAGAGTGCAATAGGCCATTCCTTCTCAGGCAGATTACATTTTCTCCCTCTCTGAATTGAATCACACAGTAATGTCATCCTCTCCCAAACTGGACCATGTGAGGTCTCCTTGTACATTGTCCAAACTATGTCTCCATCACATTCCCTGTTCCATGTAGGTGCATCATTGATGCTGTCATACACAGAGCCATACACTTCGCAGAAAATGGTCTCGGTCAATTTGAAATATGTTTATATGTCTCTGCGTCATTAAAAAAATAAAAATGTTTAAATTATTCAGAATATCTGTGTAAAACTGAATGCATTTTTTAAACAAATACAGAAATTGCTGGAAAAGCTCGCCAGGTCTCTCAGTACCCAGATGCTGTAGTTGTACCAGCCTCCACCACTTCCTCTGGCAGCTCATTCCATACACACACCACCCTCTGTGTGAAATGGTGCCCTTTAGGCCTCCTCAAAACCTTTCCCCTCTCACTTTCCACCAATGACCTCTAGTTTTGGACGCCCCTAACCTGTGGAAAAACCCCTGACTACTCACCCGATCCATGGCCATTTTGATTTTATAAACCTTTACTGCTGCAAAATGTGACCCCAATCAACACGAATGGCTGTACTGGGCTTAAATTCTGAAATGCAATATTGACACCTCTTCCTTTTCCATCAAGTCACAATTCTAAATCCATTTTAATCAGTTTGTTCAGATGTATTCTGAGACACTTCTGCGGGCTTTACGCCTGGACCTTTGTGCCCGGAGGTAGGGACACGAGCATCACTCAGCAATACCCATAAAGCTATAACAGTATTCTCCTGTGTGTTTGTTCATCAGACTGTCCTGACATGCTGGGACATACCTCTGTAACAGGCAGGACTTGAATCCAGGCCTTCTAGCCCAGAGCTAGGAACACTACCATATAAGTTCAGGAATTAGAATCAAATCCAGAGCTCTGGCTCAGAGACAGGGACACTACCCACTACACACTACCATTCCCAGATTTACGTCATATTTTAATGCCCCCTTTCAGCTTGCTATGGATTTATTATAATCAAGTTCCATTACTGAATTACAAACAACACTTTGTATTATTCAACAAATGCAAGATATTAGTCTCAACTGTAGGATGTTGAGTGTACGTGCTGTGCCATCGAAATTAACTATAAACATCTTTAATTGCTATTATCTGTAGTCTGCAATATTAAGGAAAGAAATCATGCCAACACACTCTGCCCAATGAAGGGTCTCAAATAGATATTTATTATTGAACACCAGAGACGAAGGAAGACCTTAATTTCTGACCCCAAAACAACGATCACTCTGACCCAACTCTCATGTGCGACTCCCCTTTTCCTAAAACCATGAAATGATACCAGGCCGCTGATTACTTCCCAGCCTTTCCTCCCCACTGACTGTGTCTGCAATCTGTCCCTCCTCACACGAAACACACAAGGCAACCCAAGCTCAGGGTCTTTGTGAAAATCAAGGCCGGAGTGTGTAGGCATCCTGGAAACGGATGGGCGTTTTAAAATTGAAGGGGGAGGGGGAGGTGACAGTAATATCACTCACTGGGCTGAGGGGTGGTTGATGGAGTTTAGTTTGGATTAATGCGAGGTATTGGGTTTGGTAAATCAAACAACAGCAGGACCTATACAATTAAAAACAGAGTCTTTGACAGTGCTGTAGTACAGAAACCTAGGCCATCAGGTTTAACTCTTTAAAATTTGCATCTCATATAGATAGTGTGTGTAAGAAGGTGTTTAACACACATGTCTTCATAGGACAGACCTTTGAGTATCGGAATTGGGAGGTCATGTTGTGGTTGTACAGGACTTTGGTGAGACCTCTTCTGGAATACTGTATCCAGTCTGGTCACCCTGCCTGCTCATTCCAAGGGCACACCACCCTCTGGGTGAAAAAGCTGCCGCTTAGGTCACTCTTAAATGCTTCCCTCTCACCTTAAGCCTATGTCCTCTAGTCTTGGACTCCCCGTACCCTTAGAAAATACCTTGACTATTCACTTTGATATTACTGACCTTGATATTATTAAGCTGGAGAGGGTTCAGTAGAGCTTAACCTGGATGTTGCTGGGAAAAGAGAGATTGAGCTATCAGGAGAGATTGGGTAGGCTGGGACTTTTTTCACTGGAGAGGATGAGATTAAGGAGTAATTTTAAGCTGGAGAGGGTTCAGAAGAGATTAAACTGGATGTTGCTGGGAAAGGAGGGAGGGAGCTATGAGGGGAGGCTGGATCGGCTGGGACTTTTTTCACTGAAGAATATGAGATTAAGCAGTAACTTTACAGAGGCTTATAAAATAATGAGGGTTACATAGAAGCTGAAGGGCTGATGTCTTTTCTCTAGATTTGGGGATTCAAAACTGAGGGATTTTGAAGGTGCGAGGAAAAAAGATTTACAAAAGTCATGAGAGGTAATTATGTAAGACAGAAACTGGCTTGTGTGTGGAATGAACTTCCAGAGGAAGTGGTGAAAGCAGGGACAGTTACAACGTTTAAAGGACATTTAGATCAGTACATGGATAAGACATCAGTTTGGATGGTGCTATGAGCAGCTGCCCTCTCCCTCCCCCTCTCTGAATGAATCCCTGCTGATTTTCACCCTCTGCCAATGCCTGTGCAGCGGCGTGTGGAGGCCAGCAGAGGGTGACATTGCATCACTTTAAGCACCACAAAGACTGCCAGACCTGCTCCACACAAAGACACACAGATACACACACGGGAATGGTGAGGACACGGCGTGAAGCTCATCTGGTAACTTAAATGTAACATAAAGAAATGCTTAATTCGCCTTGTAAACTGTTAAAATATGAGTGACAGATCTGCCAAATTCCACTGTTTAAATAAAAACATCAATTTATTTTTTCACTCTGAAAGTGAACATTTTACATCAACTACGCACAACTCTGGGACCCTCTTTCTCTTAACTGCTTATTACCCGACTCCAGCTCGATAGCAATATTCTGTATCTGGGTCTGCCATCCTCTCTTACCACAGGTGCTTGTAAGCTCTCAGTTCAGAACAGCATTCCCTCTCTCTTAAAGGTACAGTACACACTTTCAATCTCATCACATTATACCCTGATGAATATCGATAAGTGAGACCTCTCTGGATTTCTTTTGCTCTGTGGTTTGTCAATATTTCATTTGCTCCGTCTGGTGTGTGTCAGGTCTTTTGATACTCCATTGACAGCATGTCATTATTCGACTTTGTCCATAGGAATATATCAGTATTTCACTTGCTCACACTCGTGTATGTGGGGCAGGATTTCAGTTGTTTCATGGGGACTGTGACGCTATAACAATCTCAATGTTTGTAGATGGCACCGAACCTGGAAGAACTCTGAAGTCTATGGAGGAGAGTGTGGAACTCTAACAGGACAATCACACGCTGGTGTAGTGTCCAGGTGTAAGGCAGATGGGGATCAGTGCAGAGCAGTTTGAGGTGATGCACTTTGTTCGGAAAGACAATGAAAGACAGTTTAAAACAGGCTGTGCCATTATAATGGGCTGCAGGAACAGAGAGCGCTGCGTGTATATGAGCACAGATTGTTGAAGATGTCAGGACAAGTGGGGAGGGCAGTTACTATCACATATTAGTTTCAGCTCTGAGGTGTTTACAGGGCGAGGTGTAGGAGGGAGCCTCCGTGCTCCCTTCCTGGGAGGTGGGGGTGACGATGTGTTGTGAGTCCACCCTACTGCCCACCGAGACCGTGGGGATTCCATTTGTACCAGCTCGACACAAAAGGGAGATGGCATCAGGGCCACGGCTTCTAAGTTGTGCCGGGGGGAAACGGAGCGGCCAGTGGGTTTAAAGTGAGAATTGCCCTTCACTGAACATTGCTCCTTACTCGGTCGTTGGGACGTGGATGTTTCAGAATCTCCACACGAGGCGTCCTGGTCCTCTCCGGCTCGTGCCAGGGTCTTCCACACATGGCAGAGGGAGGGGGTGAGGTAACGGATATCGGACACTCCACCACCCGGATAGGCCCTTCCTGTCCTATTCCAGGCTGTTTCTCCTGGAATGGGAGAAAGAGTGGGAGGGAGTGGGTGGGAGTGGGTGGCCCTGCTGTTAGTGCTGGTGTAGGTGGGGAGGGGATCATGGTGAGGTGTCCGGAGGGAGTCAGTCCACAGTGTTGTATCCATGCAGTGTTATTAGTGTGGGGGTGAAGTGGAGGGAGAGGGGAGAGAGAGAGGGAGAGAGAGAGAGAGAGAGAGACAGAGAGACAGAGACAGAGAGAGAAGGTGCAGCATGTGGCAGTGAGAGTGGTGGACCATGAGCCTTGTTCGGGGGTCGGTGCTATAACAGATATACAGTGAGTGTGAGGGAGCAAAGAGAATACGGTGACCCTTATCCTGACAGAGTGGGGAAAGTTATTGATGCTGGTCCTGTATTGTTGCGGCATTTCTTCACACCGCAGATACTGCACTGTGCTGGGTGGGGAGCTCAGACCATGCTCGGTGGGTCTGGTGGTGTCGCCCTCTCTGGGAAGTGAATGGTCCCCCTCTGTACTAGCCCATCCACCAGGAACTCCGTGCCCCTGTTGACAAACCGGGGTGTAATTGTCCCTTATCTGCCATGCTCGGGGTAAACTGTGCAGGGTAGCTCCAAACAGAGAAAGCTCAATCGTTGCCCATTGGGCTTTTAAAGATGACATTTGTGTCAGGGATCACGAAATATCCAAGGGCATCTGGGTGATGGTGTGTACCTCCAGCCATGAAGGACTCCTTTTACAAAGTTGTAGAACAAATGCTCATCCAAAACTCTCCATCACCTGATCTCACACAAATATCACTTTTTCCCATCTTCCCTGGGAAGACAGGCTCATGTTACAGGATGTTATCGAAGTGTCTACATTTCAGCATTCTGAAACCTGGGATCACATCCTTCCAAGACACTGTCTCTCAGTCTCCCCGTCTCTGTCTATTTACCAAACCCCTCCCATGTGGTGATATTTAAACTGATTCCCCCGCCATCTCTCTCTGGCAGTGATGTTCACACCCACAGCACCCCCTTGTCAGGGTAACAATGGAGAGATGGAGCTGTAAATGGATAGGAGCTGCACACCCTGTCACTTCCAGCCCGGGCTGCAAGTTTCCCCACGCTGGGCAGTGATCTAACACAGTGTTACTGAGCATTGCACTGGGGTGGGGTACACAGTCCTACATGCTGGGAGGGTAACTGTTCCTGGTTTACAGATCAATGCACTGGGGTAGGGTACATTGTCTTACATGCTGCGAGGGTAACTCCTCCAGGTTCAGTGATAATTGTACTGGGGTCGGGTGCAACGTCCTACATGCTGGGAGGCTAACCGCTCCTGGTGTACAGATCAATGCACTGGGGTGATGTACACAGTTCTACATGCTGGGAGTGTAAGTGCTTCTGGGTTGCAGATCAATGCACTCGAGTGGTGTACACAGTCCTACATGCTGGGAGGGTAACTGCTCCTGGTTTAAAGATCAATGCACTGGGATGGGGTACACAGTCCTACATGCTGGGAGGGTAACTGCTCCTGGTTTACAGACCAATGCACTGGGGTCGGGTGCAACATCCTACATGCTGGGAGGGTAACTCCTCCTGGTTTACAGATCAATGCACTGGGGTGGTGTACACAGTCCTACATGCTGGGAGGGTAACTGCTCCAGCTTTGCAAATTAATTCACGGGTGATCCCTGCACAGGTCGCTGTGCTGGTCAGTCATTCTGGTTGAGGTTTATAGATAATGCAATGATATGGTCTGTGCAGCTCCCAATGCTGGTTGGATATTTGTTTCAGGTTCACACATTAGTGCCCTGTTGTGGTCTGCACAGCTCCCAGTGCTGGACAGATATCTAGTCCGGGTTTATAGATCAATGCACTGATATGTTCTGCACAGCTCTCAGTGCTCGACAGATATATGGTTTGGGTTTATAGATCAATGCACTGCTGTAGTCTGCACAGTACTCCACTCTGGACAGATCGCTGGATTGCATTGACCAGTGTAATGGATGAATCTGGACAGATTGCTGGGTTGTACTGAGCAGTACACTGGCTTGGTCTACACAGTGTTCCACGGTGAACAGATATTTCCTATTGGGTTGATGGTTTCTTGGCTGGTTCTGTGCGTTGGATTGAGAATGTGAATATCTAACACTTTCAGCTGATCTGGCAATGCCTTTGATTCCCATTCCTGTGAGTGGACCCTTCGTCTCTCATCCCATTAATGTTACAGTGTGCCTATGCACAGAACATCATGTTGGTGGGGTGGGAAAGGGGAAAAGTTGATGGACAGGTCTAGGAGTTCCTCGGCATGTTCTGTCCGTGAAATTCTACAACTGACATTTCCTGGAACGTTCTGTCACCAACATTCTATAACTGACATTCCCCAGTACGTTCCGTCCCTGACATTCTATAACTGACATTCCCCGGAACGATCTGTCCCCGACATTCTATAACCGCCATTCCTCGGAACGTTTTGTCCCTGACATTCTATAACTGACATTCCCCGGAAAGTTCTGTGCCTGACATTCTATAACTGACATTCCCCGGTACGTTCAGTCCCCGACATTCTATAACTGACACTCCCCGGAACGTTC
>NW_025206714.1:10831-12000 GCF_004010195.1 Chiloscyllium plagiosum | reverse complement strand
GTTGTAAGAAAGGTGCTGTGTAGATGAGCGAACTGTTCTATTGTTTCTCAACGAGCTCCGGTCAAGTCTGGACAGATCTCACTCTGCAATTGGGTGGCAAATTCAAACGTCACACACCCAGTTCCACTGTAAATTCCAGAAATTTTATGAACAACCCAAACTGCTTTAAAAATAATCACATGATGCAGCAATCAGAGCTGTAACATCTGCACTCACTTTACTCATGTTTGGTTGCTGTGTGGCATCATACCAACCCTTGGGTTAAAGGGACTTCCAAAAATGTAGACACACTCCCTAAACATACAGCCACAAACTAGCTCATATACTGAAAAGTATCTAAGCACACCTTCAGAGGTGAATTAAGGTGTTTTTCTTCATAAACTTCTCCACGAAGGACAGGTGATACGGAACGGTCCAACTACTCGGAGCGTTCCGTGGCAGCGAGGCCAGGCCCATCCTTCGCAACACCGGGGACAGGTAGAACCTCAGTACGTAGTGACACTTGGTGTTTGCGTACCGGGGATCCACACACAGCTTGATGCAGCCACACACAAAGGTGGCCATCAGGGTGAGGGTGGCATTGGGTGTATTTTTTCCCCCGTTGCCCAGGTCTTTGTACAGCAAGTCCCTTCGGACACGGTCCATCTTTGACCTCCATATAAACTGCAAGATGGCCCGGGTGACTGTAGCGGCACAGGTTCTGGGAACAGGCCAGAGCTGTGCCACGTATAATAGCAATGACAGTGTCTCACACCTGATGACCAGGTTTTTTCCCACGATGGAGAGCAACTGTAGCTTCCATCTGCCCAGTTTCTGCCTCACTTTGCGGATACGCTCCGCCCAAGACTTGGCGCACGACCCCAGCACCTTCAGGTGGTCGGTCCTGACGGTGAAGGGGATCGAGGATTGGTTGGCCCGGTTCCCAAAGAGCATGGCCTCGCTCTTGCCTCGGTTTACCTTGGCCCCCGAGGCCCGTTCGAACTGGTCACATATGCACATGAGTCTGCGCACAGACAGCGGATCAGAGCAGAAAACGGCGACGTCATCCATGTACAGGGAGGCCTTAACCTGCAGGCCCCCGCTGCCAGGAATAGTCACCCCTCTCAGGCTCGCATCCTTCCTGATGGACTCGGCAAATGGCTCTATGCAACACACAAACAAGGCAGGAG
>NW_025206714.1:299-4488 GCF_004010195.1 Chiloscyllium plagiosum | reverse complement strand
GAAGGTTGGGCCTGGCCTCGCTGCCGCGGAACGCTCTGAGTAGTTGGACTGTTCCGTATCACCTGTCCTTCGTGGAGAAGTTTGTGAAGAAAAACACCTTTGACCACAAGTCCATCCTGAAGTGGTCAGCACGTAGTGTCCTTGAGACCCTTTGGGAAAAGGAGAGGGCGGATCCTATCGAGTGGTTCCCTGAGCAGACTGTCAAAGCCATTTTGCAGAATGCCTCATCGCCAGAACTTTCCAACAAGCACCAAGACATGGCTTGGCTGGTGGTGAGAAGGGCTCTGCCTGTGAAATCCTTTATGCATGCCCGGACTGTCAGCCGCACCGCATGCTGCTCTCGAAGCGGCTGCGGGGGGGACGAGACTGTCACACACCTTCTTCTGGAATGTGCCTATGCAGAGGAAGTCTGGAGAGGAATGCAGTGGTGTTTGTCGAGGTTCGTCCCGAACGCCGTGACGTCGCGGGACTCCGTGCTCTACGGCCTGTTCCCCGGGACGCACACCGAGACGAACATCAACTGTGCCTGGAGGATCATCAATTCGGTGAAGGACGCTCTCTGGGCGGTCCGAAACCTGCTGATCTTCCAGCTGAAGGAGTTGACCCCGACTGAGTGTTGCAGACTGGCACATTCCAAGGTCCAGGACTACGTGTTGAGGGACGCGCTGAAACTTGGGGCAGGTGCCACCAAGGCGCGGTGGGGAAAGACCACCGTGTGACATCTGCCTGCCTAACGAAGAACAGGGGGCCCATGCAGTCATTTTTAGCCTCAGTTTAAAATGTAATCGTACAGACCTGTAAATAGGAATGATTACTCTGTTTTCGGTATGCAAACAAATGGAATGTTTACATATGTATGGCATGTCCAACTGTACAGAGCATTAAAGTATTTTATGAATAAAGTATATTTTTGAAATAAAAACAACCTTCAGAGGTGAATTAATCCCCCTTTAGGGGTGAATTAATTCTCCTTGCAGAGCATAGCAAGGGAGCTGTTACAAACAGAAGATAATACTTCTTAGCTTAAACCTTGGATTGTTTTTTTTTAATAAACATTCAAAGGAAGGCATTTTACACCTCCCCTGGTTATATGCATAACACAGAAGACAGTATTCTGCATCCACTGCATTCTGAAGGATATCTTAAAATTTAAAATAAAAATCTTGAACATACACTCACACATACATACACCTCCCACTTCCTCCAGAAGAGCAAAGTAAAAGTAGTGCAAAATCTAGACATCAATTAGCTCCGCCATGATCTGATTCAATGGTTGAATGGCACAAAGGGTCAAATATCCATTCATAGAGTCATACAGGATGGAAACAGACCCTTCAGACCAACTAGTCCCAAACTAAACTAATCCCATCTACACTTGGCCCATATTCCTCCAAACATTTCTTAACAAGTCTTTTAAATGTTGTAACTTTACCCACATCCACCATTTCCTCTGGATGTTCATTCCCCACACGAACCACTCTCTGTGTAAAAAGGTTGTCCCTCATTTCCTTTTAAAATCTCTCTCCTCTCACGTTAAAAATATGGCCCCTAATCTTGAAATCCTCCACTCCAGGAAAAATATACCTGCCATTCACCTCATCTATACCCATCATGACTTTCTAAACCTCTATAAGATCATGCCTCATCCTCCTGTGCTCCAATGAAAAACATCCTAGACTATCCAGCTTCGCCTTATAACTCAAACCCGCTATTCCTTGCAATATCCTGGTAAATCTTTTCTGAACTCTCTCCAGCTAAATAATATCCTTCCCATAATGGGACAACCAGAACTGGACACAATACTGCAGAAGAGGCCTCACCAACGTCCTGTACATCCTCAACATGACTTCCCAACTCCTATACTCAAAGGTCTGAGCAATGAAGACAAGCATGCTAAACACCTTCTTAACCACCCTGTCGACATGTGATGAAAACTTTAAAGAATTATGTACCTGAACCCCTAGGTCTCCCTGTTCAACAACACTACCCAAGGCCCTACTTTTAAATGTATAAGCCTTGCTCCTGTTTGTAAGCGCAATACCTCACATTTATCCAAATTAAACTCCATCTGCCACTCCTCAGCCAACTGATCCAATTGATCAAGATCTCTTTATGATCGTAGATAACGTTCTTCACTGTCCACTATACCACCAATTTTGGTTTCATCCACAAACTTACTAACCATGTCTTCTATATTCTCATCTAAATCATTTATACATCATTGCTGTGTGTTCATAGGATGAGTGATCAAAATCAGGATTCTCAGCTCAGGAACACTCGAGATTATTTCAAATCACTTCTGCTGTTCAACCTGTAATTTCAACATGAAGCTGTAACCATGGACTACCCGAGATGTTTGCAGTTCCATAGTAGACCGAGTTGTGTCATCAAGAATGCTTAGAACTTTACAAAGCAAGGTAAAAGACCAGGTAGGTGATGCTATAAATCATCTTATCTGGATGATGCTTATGCTTGGATTTTTAAAAGTTGAAGGTTTTAATAGGAAAGACTGACAGAGACATCTCCAGACGGTCAGTCCTGCATGCTGTAGCTCATGTCTCATTGATCTTACCAAACCTTTTGATCAGGCTATAACACATCGATGCCTTGATTATCAGTAAAATGCAGTGCGAGACTGAAATAGACAGCACGGCCTGATGAGGAAGGCAACACGGTTAATATTTCGAGCTGGAGTGTGAGTGAGCGTGTGTGTGTGAGTGAGCGTGTGTGTGTGAGTGTGTATGTATGTGAGTGAGTGTGCGAGTGTGTGTGTGTGTGTATATAACTGTTCTTCCAAGTGTGATCCCTGATGAGTCAGGAGATGATAAACCTGCTACCTGTTGTGTTTCTCTGCAAACGGTCTGAAATTCTGGAATGTAAAGTAGATTTTGAGGCCAGATCCTTGGCTCCATTTGCTGCCAACAGTGAGTTGGCAATGGCTGAACGTATCGTCCCACTCAATACATGACCCTCCTCTCTGCAAACATGGTCATTTATACAGCTGGCCAAAGATGTAGAGAGAGAGAGAGAGACAGAGTATGAGGGAGGGGGTGGCAAAGGGACTGAGGAGAAAGAGAAAGCTAAAAACAAAGGGACTGGTGGGGGAGAGACAGGAGAACACAGACAGAGGGGTAGAAAAGTTTGTGAGGTCAAGGGTGAAATGACTGAAGAGAAAACAAATGTGGAGGAAGAGTAGGCGGTGGTTGGATGGGTGCAGTTTTCTGGAAAGCCTGTACTGCAGCTGTTCATGTCTTGAATACAAAATGAAATGCTGCTGTTTATTGAGTGGATTCGTATGTAGGAGAGAGAGAGAATGTGTGTGTGTGTGTGTATGTAAGAGGACATTAGCACCAGAGTGTGTGTATGTGTGTGTATACGTGTGTGTGAGTATGTGTGTGTTTGTGTGTGTGTGAGTGTATCCATGAGTGTTGTGTGTGTATGTGGCTGCATACATGTGTGTGTTGATGTACATCAGTGATCGTGTGTCTGTGACCACTTGTGTGTTGGTGTGTGTTTGTGAACGTGGTGAGCACTTTGATTTGCATAACTGTGTAAATGAATATCCTTGTGGGCGTGTCCACATTCCTGTGCACGAGTGTGCGAAAGTCCGTGTAGCTATTTGTATGTGATGCAGACGTGCTCTTGTACATGTACACACACATGTCAATGAGGGCACGCGGGCGCACATGTGTGTGTGAGTGTGTGTGTGTGTGCAGTGTCTCCCCAAGGCTCCCCTTCATATTACTGACAGTCTGCAGTCACTTCTCATCATTTTGCAGTTTCCATGGAAACAGTGTCTCTTTTTTTTCCTAAAATTAGATCTGAAATGTGATTGACATAAATATTTAAAACAAACTCCTGGAGCCAGAGGAGCTGAAAAATATGCAGCAATTCTGAGCAGTTGATTCACAATAGATATTGGCATAGGTGACCAGAGGCTAGGTCAGACAGATCAGTTTCAGTGAGGGGCTTCAAGGAGGAGAGGGAGAGAGAGGTGAAGGGGAGTCAGGGAAGGGGTTCCAGAGCTCAGGGCTCAGGCAGCTGGAGGCACTGCCCCCAATGGTTGAGCGATGGAAATCAGAAGATGATCAAGGGGTTCGAATTGGAGGGGGTTACAGAGATAGGGAGAGGGTGAAGGGGCTGGAGGGGGTGACAGAGATAGGGATGGGGTGTAGGGGCTGGAGGTGGT
>NW_025206714.1:0-170 GCF_004010195.1 Chiloscyllium plagiosum | reverse complement strand
GGGGGGGTGTAGGAGCTGGAGGGGGTTACAGAGATAGGGAGATGGTATAGGGTCTGGCGGAGGTTGTAAAAATAGGGAGACTTTGAGGGTGTGGAGGATTCAGACATAAGGAGAGGGAGGCTACAAACGCAATGAAAGATTTACAAGCAGAAATGAGAATTTGTAACTTA
>NW_025206713.1:10099-12000 GCF_004010195.1 Chiloscyllium plagiosum | reverse complement strand
AGTGTTCAGAAAAGATTTGCAAGGATGTTAGCATCATTGGAGGATTTGATCTACAGAGAGAGGCTGAATAGGCTGGAGCACTGGAGGCTGAGGGGTGACCTTATAGAGGTTTATAAAATCATAAGGGGCATGGATAGGATAAATAGACAAGGTCTTTTCCCTGGGATGGGGCAGCCCAGAACTAGATGGCATAGGTTTAGGGTGAGAGATGCAAGATATAAAAGGGACCTAAGAGGCAACTTTTTCATGCAACGGGTGGTGCGTGTATGGAATGAGCTGCCAGAGGAAGTGGTGGAGCTGGGTACAATTACAGCATTTAAAAGGCTTCTGGATGGGTATATGAAAAGGACGAGTTTAGAGGGAAATGGGCCATGTGCTGGCAAATGGGACTCGATTAGGTTGGGATATGACAGATGACACCAAGGTTGATGGAGTAGCAGATAGTGAAGGGGACTGTCAGAGAACACAGCAGAATATAGATAAATTGGAGAGTTAGGCAGATAAATGGCAGATGGAGTTCAATCTGGGCAAATGCGAGGTGATGCATTTTGGAAGATCCAGTTCAAGAATGAACAGTACACAGTAAATGGAAAAGTCTGGGGAAAATTGATGTACAGAAAGATCTGGGTGCTCAGGTCCATTGTACCCTGAAGGTGGCAATGAAATTCAATAGAGTGCTCAAGAAGGCATACGGCATGCTTTCCTCCATCGGACAGGGTATTGAGTACAAGAGTTGGCAGGTCATGTTACAGTTGCATAAGATTTTGTTTCAGCCACCTTTGGAATACTGGGTACAGTTCTGGTCACCACATTACCAAAAGGATGTGGATGCTTTGGAGGGGGTGAAGGGGAGGTTCACCAGGATGTTGTCTGGTATGGAGGGGGCTAGCTATGAAGAGAGGTTGAGTAGGTTAGGATTATTTTCATGAGAAAGATAGAGGTTGAGGGGTGGCCTGATTGAGGTCTACAGAATCATGACAGGTACAGACAGGGTGGAGAGCAAGAAGCTTTTTCCCAGAGTGGGGGACTCAATTACTAGGGGTCATGAGTTCAAAGTGAGAGGGGAAAAGTTTGAGGGAGATATAAGTGGAAAGTTCTTTACACAGGGAGTGGTAAGTGCTGGAACACATTGCCAGTGGAGATGGTAGGGGCAGGCCCGATAGTGTCATTTAAGATGTGTCTAGACAGATACATGAATGGGCAGGGAGCAGAGGGATACAGATCCTTAGAAAATAGGCAACAGATTTAGATAGAGGACCTGGATCGACGCAGACTTGGTGGGCCAAAGAGCCTGTTCCTGTGTTATAACTTTCTTTGTTCTTTGTTTTGACATCGAACATAGAACATTTCAGCACAGTACAGGCCCTTCGGTCCTTGATGTTGCACCAACCTGTGAAACCAATCTGAAGCCCATCTATCCTACACTATTCCATTTTTATTCAAATGTCTATCCAATGACCACTTTAAATACCCTTATATTTGGCGAGTCTACTACTGTTGCAGGCAGGGCGTTCTACACCCTTACTACTCTCTGAGTAAAGAAACTACCTCTGACATCTATCACCCCTCAATTTAAAACTATGTCCCCTCATGCTAGCCATCTCCATCCGAGAAAAAAGGCTTACACTGTCCATCCTATCTAACCCTGGTCAGCATGGACAATTTAGACTGAAGGGTCTGTTTCCGTGCTGGACACATGGTACGCAAAACAGCCCCAACTGTTTTGTATGAATAAGTTGGGGCTGTTTTGCGTACCACATGAATCAAATGTACACAGCTTGCTTAAAAAGTGTTGATGATGGAGTTTTGGAAAGGAGAGACTATTGTTTAGATCAGTGTGGTGCTGGAAAAGCACAGCAGGTCAGGCAGCATCCGAGGAGCAAGAAAATCGATGTTTCAGG
>NW_025206713.1:0-3046 GCF_004010195.1 Chiloscyllium plagiosum | reverse complement strand
GACCTCTCCGCCCCCACCCCAGTCTGACCTATCACCCTCACCTTGACCTCTTTCCACCTATCACATTTCCGACGCCCCTCCCCCAAGTCCCTCCTCCCTACCTTTTATCTTAGCCTGCTGGACAAACTTTCCTCATTCCTGAAGAAGGGCTTATGCCCGAAACGTCGATTCTCCTGTTCCCTGGATGCTGCCTGACCTGTTGCGCTTTTCCAGCAACACATTTTCAGCTCTGATCTCCAGCATCTGCAGACCTCACTTTCTCCTCGAGGAAATTGTAAGGTCCCACCTTTAAATTTATCGAGGATTCCTAGTGGATCTCCAGGGGCAGGAACCCCAGATACCCCTATTCTTCATCAAAGTTCATAAGCGGTATCGCCCTCCCTTCCCTTTTCAGATCCGGACACTCCCACTTAAAGTGACCTGTCTTTCCACAGTAGTAACATCCCGCCTGTGGGGATTTCCACTTCGATCCACCAGACCCCTTAACATCTCCTCCCCGATCTCTTCTCCTCCCTTTATTTTCAACATGCTGCCCGCCACCATTCCAGTTTCCTTCTCCTTTTAGTTTTGTCCTTTTCTTTATTACCTCATCAACCATTGCTGTCATTATTTTTGCCTTTTGTTTCTGCTTCTCATGTTACGTTGCCAGATGAATTGCTGAGCCGATTTAACTAATTGAACAGCTTTAGGGCCGCCTAATGGCCATTCTTCATCACCCAATGTTTTGTTTAGACCTTGAATTTTTTAAAGAAATATTGCAATATTTCTTGCTCCCTGTAACCTCAAATACCAATTCCTCAATTTATGTTTGTCTAACTTTAAAGCCAGTTCCTAACTATACTTTTTGGAACCTTACTTGTAAATATATATATATTATAAATTCATTTATTCAGCATTTAATATTTAAAATGTAAAATGCATACAGTTCACAACTTTGAAATCCACTATACTTACCCGGTTTTAGTCCCTTGATCCAAAATTAGTTTTCTTAAGTAGTCCTGACCAGTCATAGCTCAATTACAATGCTATAGGTCGTTTTAAAAAAACTTCTAATGCATGAATAATGGCCGAATCCAAGGTCACCGATTTTAACCATAGGATTTTCTTTTTTTTTGATTTATTACAATCTAATGTTGAACTGAGACTTCAACTGTCCTCCACAAATTGCTTTTATGTAAGGATAAAAGAGATTAGTTAGAAACTAATAGTAAGGTAGTCATGACCTGTAAAAAGAGCAGGAGTTAACATTTTATTTCATAATCTTGCAAAATCCTTAACCTTAAAAGAAATCATGTTAAAATTTCCATAATAGAAATCAGATTCAAAACAGTCCTGGATCTCAAGCTCCAGGGAACATTCAATCACCAATAAACAAATGTGCATTCAGACTGAATCACCAAGGGTTAAACTTTCTACTAGCTGTACAGCTCTTCTCTCTCTATCTCTCTTTCTCACACACACGCACACAGACAGAGACACTAATTCACAGACACTTTGAGCTTTCTGCAATGACTCCTCTAGGTTTTGAATATTTTTCTGGATGTCTGGCTATAAGTTAGTTCCGAAGTGTACCCTCAGTAGCCCTTCAGCTACTAGCCCTTCTGACACAAAGCATATTCTGATTCCTCCTGACTGTAAGGCTGTTTTCTATTGACATTTTATAATTTGATTTTATCCATTCCTCGCATCTGAGGATTGTATTTCCAATCTCGTAACATTTTTCCTAAAGGGCTGTCCATTGGAATGCGTTCCTCGGACATCCCTTTAGTTTCTCCTTTTACACTTAAATCACTAATATTATTTCCCATTTCAATACTCGGCCGTTTCTTTAGTAATTTAATTTATCTTACTGAGGTTCGGTGTCACCTTCTTCAGCACCCACTTCAGGGTCCTGACCTTCGCGTGGGGGATTTCCCCTCTTAAGAACTGGTCTAAGGCTAGGTGATCGAATCAGGTAGACACCTTACTCGTTAGATTAATCGAGCCAATTAAAGACCTTTATTCTCTATTTTTTAAGTTGCCAATTCTCCCGTACTTCTTGTACGGAACCAACCACCAAGGTAATACTTAAAGGTCAATTTTCATACTTTGGTCTGTGCACAAGAGTTACCTGGTCGCATCAGCGTGCCCCATCCCGCAGCAATAACAGACAGCAAAAACTGTTGTCAATCTAGGTCGCCCGAAATTTACCTTTACCCGGGCCTTATGTACACAGGAGTAACCCAACCGAACCACTACGTCTTAGTGCCCTTTGCACCGCGGCGAAACAGCAAGTAATGCCGCAAATCCCGGCCGCCCGAATGCGGGTCTTAAGTTCATAAGCGTTACCCGACCAATCTGCCGTGTCTCAGTGCGCCTCGCTCGTGGCAACTCGCCGCATCTTAGTTCACCTTGTCTGTGGCAAAGACCAACAACAAATGTCACTGCAAATCTAGGTCGGTTTTGTGTACATAAGAGTTACCCGACAAACCATCATGTCTCAGCGCACCCAGAACCACAGCGAAACAGCAAGTACTGCTGCAAATCCCGGCCACCCCCGAATGCGGGTCTTAAGTCCATTAGAGATACCCGACCAACCGCCGTGCCTTAGTGCGCCTCGGTCGTGGCAAAGACTGACAACAAAACAAAACCCACTGCCTATCCCGGTCGCCCAGATAATACTTATTTAAGACCTTTTTCTTACCCGGGTCTTGTGCACAAGAGTTACCTGACCGAACCCGCCGAGTCGTGTCTATACATCTTGTTTCCAGGGTCTCTCAGTCCGGATCTTGCTCGCCCGAGCCGCTACGGCAATAGGGGAAAGTAGAGACCACCGAAATCAGCGGGGTGCAACTTCTCTGATTTTTTCCGAAATTGCCAAGCGACCGGAGCTTGGGATCCCGGACGAGCCCCCAAATCTGTAAGAAACAAATTCAATAAAATTATACGAGACCACCAAAGCTGGAAACAAGACAATTTATTCTATGATCTTGCAAGAAAGGACCCCAATTGCAGAGAGCAACTGAAGTGATGATTATTCAAACTGCTACAGTTATACTTTTGAGCT
>NW_025206712.1:11742-12000 GCF_004010195.1 Chiloscyllium plagiosum | reverse complement strand
AAAAAGCAGAATGGTGTGTTGTTTCCCTGGTGCCAGGATCAAGGATGCCTCAAATAGGGTGCAGAATGTTCTCACGGGGGAGAGGGGCCAGCAGGAGGTCATTGTCCACATTGGAACCAACGACCTTGGAAGGGAAAAGGTTGAGACTCTGAAGGGAGATTACAGAGAGTTAGGCAGAAATTTAAAAAGGAGGTCCTCAAGGGTAGTAATATCTGGATTACTCCCAGTGCTATGAGCTAGTGAGGGCAGGAATAGGAG
>NW_025206712.1:0-514 GCF_004010195.1 Chiloscyllium plagiosum | reverse complement strand
CATTAGCCCTTCCTGAAGAAGGGCTAATGCCCGAAACGTCGATTCTCCTGTTCCCTCGATGCTGCCTGACCTGCTGCGCTTCTCCAGCAACACATTTCCATCTCTGATCTCCAGCATCTGCAGACCTCATTTTCTCTTCCAAGATGTTATTAACCCTATTCTTTTTGTTTCTATTGCAGGGAGTATGGTTCCAGTGTAACCTTCAGGCCATCATTCTCTTATAACATTTCAAATGAATACATCAGGGAAAACATTAGAACATAGAGCATAGAATATTCCAGCGCAGTACAAGCCCTTCAGCCCTCGATGTTGCGCAGACCTGTCCTTCCAACCTGAAGCCCATCTAACCTACACTATTCCCTTTGCATCCATATGTCTATTCATTTAAATGCCCTTAAAGTTGCCAAGTCTATTACTATTACAGGTAAGGCATTCCACGCCCCTAATACTTTATGAGTAAAGGAACTACCTCTGACATCTGTCCTATATCTATTTCAAGCTATGTCTCCTTGTG
>NW_025206711.1:10144-12000 GCF_004010195.1 Chiloscyllium plagiosum | reverse complement strand
ATGTTCCCTCCTCACCCAGGATGGAACCACACCCACACCCCACAGCAGACAATGCAGAGGTAGCCAGGTCTTCCACTCCATCCCACCTGCCCTTCTGACACCAGCTGATACTTGATCCACTGACAACCTCATCCATTTGAGAGTGAATCTCTGGGATCTAATTAACAAAAGACTGACTCAATGGGGAGTACTTTATTGGAGACAAATACAGTAGTGATTGATGACCTGGAAAGTGATCCAGAGAAAACAAATTACTTGGTGACTGAATCAAAGAGGACAGATTGACTTTGGGACTGGTTTTCTCCTCAAAATTCACTCAGGGCTGATTCATGATGAATGGCTCATTTGCAACAGAGTCATTATGAATTAATGAACTGTCGACTCATTCACCGATAATAATTCAATCCCAACTGCTTCACTGGAACCTATAAGGTGTAGACCTGCTTGTATATGATTCTGGGAAAATTCAGCTGGTGTTCATTGCACAAGAATAAAGTGAAAGATTGCAGCATGAAACCAAAGGGCCAGCCTTGTGGGCAGCTAACATGCATGAAATAACTACTGAGGAGACCACTGTCCATGTTCACCCAGGTTTAAAAATGCTCCACCTAATTTCCAAAATACTCACAAATGAACTTATAACTATCATGGTGGGTGCAAAATATAAGGCACAAAGTCTTAGATCAGACTCCAAATTCCAATCTAGAAAATGAGGTGACTTCCTTAGAACTCATTCTGGTTTGTGGTGATGTTATAATATTATTGCCAATTGCAGCAATCCTCAGTTCAATAGTTAGCTAATTAGACACAGATTGATTCCCTACAGGGTGGGAACAGGCCAATTGGCCCAACAGTTCCATAGCAACCCTCGAAAGCATAACCCACCCTAACCAATGCACCTAACACTATGGGTAATTTAGCATGGCCAATTCACCTAACCTGTGCATCTTTGGAATGTAGGAGGAAACCCGCATAGACGTGGGGATAATGTGCAAACTCCACACAGTCAGCTGCCTGAGGCTGGAATTGAACCCAGATCCCTGGTGCTGTGAGGCAGCAGTGCTAACCACTGAGCCACCATGCCGCCCGAGGTCTTAGCTTAAGAGATCCATCCTGCTCAGAAGACTAACCAACTATCTGTTATCTTGAATTTTCAATGGCATTCACAATGACACAATAGAAGAACTCTAAGCTTATGCATTTAATTTGAACTGGAGAGTCTACATCATTTGGTTCACTGGGAGCCTAATTTGATGAGGACTGATTCATTCATATTCACTGGACTTTGATACACTGGGCTCTGCTTCATTGGAGTCTAAGTTGCTGGAAATTCTTTCTCTTCAATCTGACTCTGTAAATTCTTTTACAAGAAATAGATCCTCTGGAAACTGATCCACTATATCCTGATTCACTGGAATGTGACTCATTGAAGTTTGATTTGCTGGAAATGTATTCATTTGGTCAGATTCACTTGGCTCTAAATTATTGAGCTCTGGATTCTTATGACATAGAGTCATAGAGCCATATACAGTAAGGAAACAGACCCTTCAGTCAAACCCGTCCATGCCGACCAGATATCCCAACCCAATCTAGTCCCACCTGTCAGCACCCGGCCCATATCCCTTCCTATTCATATACTCATCCAAATGCCTCTTAAATGTTGTAATTATACCAGCCTCCACCACTTCCTCTGACTGCTCATTCCAGATACATACCACCCTCTGTGTGAAAACGTTGCCCCGTAGGTCTCTTTTATATCTTTCCCCTCTCAGCCTAAACCCATGCCCTCTAGTTCTGGACTCCCTGACCCCAGGAAAAAGACTTTGCCTATTTACCCTATCCATGCCCCTCATAAT
>NW_025206711.1:0-5250 GCF_004010195.1 Chiloscyllium plagiosum | reverse complement strand
CTAAACACATACACACACATCCAAAACACTCAAACACACACAAACACCAACAGACACACACACACATACCCAAACACACACCTCCCCACACACACCCAAACACACACTGTCAAAAACATCAAAAACACACACACACCCAATCCCAAACACACATACACACTCAAACACGCACACACCCTCAATGCACAGTGTACCCAAACACACACCTCCCCACACACACCCAAACACACACTGACACACATATCAAAAACACACACACACCCAATCCCAAACACACATACACACTCAAACACGCACACACCCTCAATGCACACACATATAAGTGTACCCAAACATAAATACACACACATGTACCCAGACACAGAAACACCCCGAACACACACATCGACCCCCAAAAGACAAGCACACAAGTGTGTGGGGCTGTGTGTGTTTGTGTAATTTCCCTGAAGTTCTGTTTTTGTTTCTGATTTACCGTATCTGCAGATCTTATGGCTGAATCTTTAAGGTTGCCTGCCTACAGTTCACACCACAGGATTGGGGATGGGTGGGGGTGGTCCGCGTACTGTGAAGGATGCTCGCAGCTTCTTAATTGCCATCCTGAGTTTGATGATGGAACTCTACGCACGTCAATCCACTTTGAGTGGGCATCCACAATGACCAGGAACATTGAGCCCATGGAAGGGCTGGCATAGTCAAGGTGGAAACGAGTCCAGGGTGTACCCGGCCATTCCCTCGAATGTGGGCGAGCTGCTGATGGTAATTTCCGTCTTTGTTGGTACTGCCCCACCAACACGGCTATCCCTGCATCCAATCCTGACCACCCAGGCATAATATCTCTCCAACATCCTCCATTTGGACACCCCTGGTGGAGTTTGGCCAGTATCTGGCGGTGACCTTTACTCAGGGCAATCACTCTGGCTCCCCACGGTAACATGCCGTCCTTGACGGTGATCTGGTCTCTCTAGGTCCCAAAGGGTTTCAGTCCTAGTTGCGATGGTCCTTTCGCTCCCCCCCGTTGCCACCAGCTGTTTTCGTTTTGCCCGGACGGAATATTTTTGTGTCCGTAGCCAGATGTTTTCACCAGCCAGGGGTCCAGAAAGTTTAAAACCAGAACAAACTGGTATCTGCCAGTGTGAGGCAGCTCAAGAGATCACCATTTGCTGCTTGGGCTCCCTGGAAGTTGTTGAGAGTGTGGCGCTGGAAAAACACAGAGAGTCAGGCAGCATCCGAGGAGCAGGAGGGACGACGATTCAGGCAAAAGCCCTTCAAGAGAACTTATTCAAGGTAGATATCCTTGGAAAAGGCTCCGCAGTGAGGTTAAAGTCAACGAGGAGAAAGGGAGGACCGCAGATGCTGGAGATCAGAGTCGAGAGTGTGTTGCTGGAAAAGCACAGCCGGTCAGGCAGCATCCGAGGAGCAGGAGAATCGACGTTTCGGGGAAAAGCCCTTCAGGAAAGTTGTCCTAACACCAGGAGAATAAGGGTCCGCCGCTGACTTCCACAAGAAGCTGTGGGCGGGGCTTTGTGATCTGTTACTGTGACAGAGTCCCGTCTGTAAAGTTACTGGTGGAACTTCCTCGCACCAAAGATGGCGACCAAGCCTTCTCCCTCAATCCGGGCAGGTCTGAGTTCGGCAATAGCCGAAGCCCGGAAAGCGTTCGCGATCAGGTGTTGCTCTCCATACAGGGAGGCATCGTATATCAACACCACATCTCACTTGGGATCGTAGTGGACCAACACCTTAGACGGTGCTCCTTCTCACTTCGCTAAAGGTTACTTCTTGGCCATGTGACCAACTCCAAGGCTAACCCTTTTTCAGTAGCAGGTGTAAGATAGAGGCCAGATTACGTATGAATTCCATCAGAATTCACCAACCCAAGGAAAGACCGAAGCTCTAGTACACACATGGGAACCTGGGGTACCTTTGATCACCCTCACTTTATCATCAAATAGGTATAACCTGGTTTTGTCGACTCTGCAGCTCAAGTAGATCATTTGGGGTGCCTGGAAACACGTTGTTCCCGTCTAAGGTTTATGTCTGCCTGGGAGAAACATTTAAGCACTATAGGAGATGTGGCTGTGGTAAAAAATACGATGAGGCCCCAGCGACTCCTCCATCGCCAGACCATAGCAACACGACGGCTGGAGGAAGAGCGCCTCATCTTCCGCCTGGGAACCCTCCAACCACAAGGGATGAACTCTGATTTCTCCAGCTTCCTCATTTCCCCTCCCCCCACCTTGTCTCAGTCCCAACCCTCGGACTCAGCACCGCCTTCTTGACCTGCAATCTTCTTCCTGACCTCTCCGCCCCCACCTCCTCTCCGGCCTATCACCCTCACCTTAACCTCCTTCCACCTATCGCATTCCCAACGCCCCTCCCCCAAGTCCCTCCTCCCTACCTTTTATCTTAGCCTGCTTGGACACAACCTCCTCATTCCTGAAGAAGGGCTTATACCTAAAATGTCGATTCTCCTGCTCCATGGATGCTGCCTGACCTGCTGCGCTTTTCCAGCAACACATTTTCAGATTTAAGCACTTTATCCAAGTTCTCCAGTGCTTTTTATTAATCTTCTCCGTTATTAGCATGTCATCTACATAAATGGTGTAGTCCTTGTAAAATGTTCTCCATGGTCCGCTGGAAAAAGACGCAGGCTGATGATGCCCCAAACGGCCATCTTGTGTACAAACTGTAATGGGTCTTAGTTATGGTGTCCTTCTGGGACTCCTCACCGAGTCACAATTGCGCATGGCTCATGTCCTGCTCTGTGAAGGACAGGCCCCCCTCACCCCTCCGCCCCCTGCCAGCTTTGTACATAAATCCTCGATGTGAGGGAGTGGGTATTTATCCAGCTGTGCAGGGAGTACAGCGCAGGCTCATCAGGGACTGTCCCCGTGAGGGGAGATCGGGGAGACTGGGTCCCCTATTCTCTCAGAGTTGAGCAGGATGAGAGGTGATCTTACAGATCTGGCAGCAGGCCATTCAGCCCATCAGGCTGCTCTGCTAAATGAGGTAAATGAAGAAAGATTGTCTCCCTCATTGTAGGGCCTAGAACCATAGGAAACAGCCTCAGAATAAGAGAACGGATATTTCTGGGTGAGACAGGTTCGTGGCAGGGGGGTGTGGTGCAGGAAGAGGGAGGTGGTAATGAAACTTTGAGGAGTCTCTATCTCAGAGGCTTCTGGAAGCTCAGGTACTGGGGCAGGGTCTAAACTGTGATCAATAGGTTTCGAGTTACTGATGACACCAAGTCACGTGTGAATACTGTGGGGATAATGACATTACTTTAAATGGTCAGCCATGTTCTAGAATGGAGGAACAGGGGCTGAATGGCCTCCTTCGGTTAGTTTGCAAAGGACCCAGTTTGGAAGATATAAAGAGCCTGTTTTTAATGTAGTGGATCACTGTGATCTAGGTTTGGTGAATCACTGAGATTGGGATGCAGTGAGTTGCCATGATCTGGGATAGCATGGATCTCTGTGATCTGGGGTGGAGTGGATCACTGTGATCTGGGGTTCAGTGGATCACTGTGATCTGGGGTGCAGTGCATCACTGTGGTCTGGGATGGAGTGGATCTCTGTGATCTGGGGTGCAGTGCATCACTGTGATCTGGGGTTCAGTGGATCACTGTGATCTGGGGTGGAGTGCATCACTGTGATCTGGGGTGCAGTGGATCACTGTGATCTGGGGTGGAGTGGATCTCTGTGATCTGGGGTGCAGTGCCTCACTTTGATCTGGGGAGCAGTGCATCACTGTGATCTGGGGTGGAGTGGATCTCTGTGATCTGGGGTGCAGTGCAGCACTGTGATCTGGTGTGGAGTGGATCTCTGTGATCTGGGGTGCAGTGCATCACTGTGATCTGGGCTGGGGTGGAGTGGATCACTGTGATCTGGCGTGCACTGCCTAAAAGGACAGTGGAAGCAGACTCAGGAGTTACAACAATGAAGGATTTCATCACTTAGCCTCGTGCCTCCAATTACCAGACACTGTATAAATGAAAACTGACAAACTTCCTATAGGCATCACTGGCACAGCCTGCAATATATTGCCCTTGAAGTGAGTGTCTTGCTCAGGCGTCTCAGAACCAGTCACATTACAGAGAGTCTGGAGTCACATGGAGGCAAGACCAGGAAAGGACAGCAGATTTCCTTTCTTAAAAAAGTTTGGGGTTTCACCACATCCATTAAGATTTTCATGGTTGTTGTTATCGAGGCTAGCTTTCAATTCCAGCTTTATTAATCAAATATGGAGGGGGACACAGTGGCTCAGTGGTTAGCACTGCTGCCTCACAGTGACAGGGACCCAGGTTCGATTCCAGTCTCGGGTGACTGTGTGGGTTTCCTCTGGGTGCTCTAGGTTCCTCCCATAGATGGAATGAGCTGCCAGAGGAAGTGGTGGAGGCTGGTACAATTGCAACATTTAAGAGGCATCTGGATGGGTATATGAATAGGAAGGGTTTGGAGGGATATGGGCAGGGTGCTGGCAGGTGGGACTAGATTGGGTTGGGATATCTGGTCGGCATGGACGGGTTGGACCGAAGGGTCTGTTTCCGTGCTGTACGTCTCTCCGACTCTATGTGCAGGTTAGGGTGGATTGGCCATGGGAAATGCAGAGTGAGTCTGTGTGGGAAGCTCTTTGGAAGGTGGCTATGGATATGATGGGCTGAATGGCCTCTATTTGTGCTGGAGGGTTCCTATCCACCTGGTTCAATAACGCCCTTCAAGGAGGGGAAATCTACCATCTTTGCCCAAGTGCAACCTACACGTGATTCCAGGCCCGCAACAACATGGCTGCCTATTGACTTGCCCACTGGGGACAGAGCAATGAGGACTGGCCTAGGCAGAGACACCCAGATGCCATGTGTGACATATCCAGCTTAGCACCATGATTTAACAAGGTGTCCTGGGGAGAGGCTCCTTAATTCTTGAAGATTAAGCATTCCAGGAGCATGGGCAATCCAGTCTGGGTGACTGCACGGGGTTAATTCCTATCCCTGATGAAGATGGGGGGTGCGGGCGAGGGGCTTTTAAGTTGCTGGCCTCCTGCTCCTATGACTGGGTTTTTTTCTGAAATGGTTGCAGTCAGTCTCCAGTTTGTTCAGTGCGGAGTGCAGCCTGCTCAGCCTGGCTGTGATTAATGCTCTTTCCCCTTGTCTCCTGCTGTTTTATTGTGTCTCTTGCCACGAGGCCCTCAGCAAAGTTTACACAGAGGCTGCTGCTGCTCCAAGGGGCTCTTTCAACACCTACTGCCACA
>NW_025206710.1:10535-12000 GCF_004010195.1 Chiloscyllium plagiosum | reverse complement strand
ATTAGGCCATGGTGACAGTATTGCAGTCCTGGATTCCACATTCTAGGAGGGATGTGATTGCACTGGAGAGGTTGCAGAGGGAGGGTTACCAGGACGTTTCCTGGGATACAGAGTCTCAGTTATGAAGAGCGATCGGACTGGGCTTGTTTTCCTTGGAGCGGAGGAGACTCAGAGGGAACATGATTGAGATGGCCCTTTTGCAGTGTTTGATAGTGACCATGCCCTTGGACCAGGAGACCCCGGTTCAAGACCCATCTGCTCCAGAGGTGTGTAATAACATCTCTGAACAGGTTTATTGGAAAAATAGGTGAATAAAAATAATATAATTATGAGGGGCATAGAGAGGGTAAGAAGGAACATTTCCTCTTGATGAAGGGATCCATAACCAGGGGGTGTATATTGAAGGTAAGGGGTGGGAGGTTTAGAGGGGGATGTGGAGATGGTGGTGGGGAATTTGGAACTTGTTGCCTGTAAGGGTGGGACAGACAGAAACCCTTATCACATTGAAGAAGTGTTTGGATGTGCACTTGCCATGCCAAGCACACCAGGCTATGGGTTGAAAAGTGTGATGCTGGAAAAGCACAGCAAGTCAGACAGCATCCGAGGACCAGGAGAGTCGATGTTTCAGGCAAAAGCCCTTCATCAGGAACATCAACTCTCCTGCTCCTCGGATACTGCCTGACCTGCCGTGCTTTTCCAAAGCCACACATTTCGACTCTGATCTGCAGTCCTCACTTTGACCTATACAAAGCGATGGTCCAAGTGCCAGAAAATGGGATAAGAATACTTAAGTAGTTATAGATTCATAGAGTCATAGAGATTGTACAGCATGGAAACAGGCCCTTTGGTCCAACCCGTCCATGCCAACCAGATATCCCAACCCAATCTAGTCCAGGCACCTGGCCCATATCCCTCCAAACCCTCCCTATTTATATACCCATCCAAACGCCTCTTAAATGCTGCAATTGTACAAGCCTCCACCACTTCCTCTGGCAGCTCATTCCACACACGTACCACCCTCTGTGTGACAACGTTGGCCCGTAGGTCTCTTTTATATCTTTCCCCTCTCACCCTAAACCTATGCCCTCTAGTTCTGGACTCCCCGACTCCAGGGAAAAGACTTTGCCTATTTATCCTATCCATGCCCCTCATAATTTTGTAAACCTCTATAAGGTCACCCCTCAGCCTCCGATGCTCCAGGGAATACAACCCTAGCCTGTTCAGCCTCTCCCTGTAGCTCAAATCCTCCAACTCTGGCAACATCCTTGTAAATCTTTTCTGAACCCTTTCAAGTTTCACAACAATCTGTCCAATAGGAAGGAGACCAAAAGTGCACACAATATTCCAACAGTGGCCTAACCAAAGTCCTGTACAACCGCAACATGACCTCCCAACTCCTGTACTCATTACTCTGACCAATAAAGGAAAACATACCAAACGCCTTCTTCACTATCCTATCTACCTG
>NW_025206710.1:0-8238 GCF_004010195.1 Chiloscyllium plagiosum | reverse complement strand
TGTTTTCCCTGGAGCGTCGGAGGCTGAGGGGTGACCTTATAGAGGTTTACAAAATTATGAGGGGCATGGATAGGGTGGATAGGCAAAGTCTTTTCCCTGGGGTCTGGGAGTCCAGATCTAGAGGGCATAGGTTTAGAGTGAGAGAGGAAAGATATAAAAGAGATCCATGAGGCAACCTTTTCACACAGAGGGTGGTATGTGTATGGAATGAGCTGCCAGAGGAAATGGTGGAGGCTGTTACAACTGCAGCATTTAAGAGGCATTTGGATGGGTATATGAATAGGAAGGGTTTCATGGGTTATGAGCCGAGTGCTGGCAGGTGGGACTAGATTGGGTTGGAATATCTGGTCAGCATGGACGGGTTGGACCAAAGGGTCTGTTTCCGTGCTGTACATCTCTATGACTCTATGACTCTATGATCTATCTAATTTCCCAATCATCCTTGTCAGCTGACTCTATTCAACCTCCTCGACTACTGTCCTGCCACATACCCGAGAGCTTGCCCATGACCCAGTGCTCAGCAAAAACAGGCCCATCTCCATTCTTTCTTTCGTCCTCAAAGTACTTGAAGGTGTTGTTGCCTTCCGATTCTGTCTGTCTTTTTATTCCATTCTAAGCTTGAATCCTTTTGAGCAAAATAGACAAAATGGAAAAAAAAATTGTGGCTGTAAGAGCTGTTGTTTTTTTGAAGCATTGGAGCTGATTTCCTCAAACTCCACAAGCAGTAATTTCTGTTTGTAAGCTTGGGGTAAAAAATGTTTTGGAACTTGGGGTAAAAAATTTCAAAACAACAGCACTTTAGAAAAGGAGGAAGGGAAACAAAAGGAGTGAGCAATGGGAAGTAAATCAGTGGAGAAAGAAATCTACACTGCTGTGTGACCAAGCAGTGAACCCTCACATCTACTGCCTCTGCTGTTTGATTTCAGAGTTCGTGAGATGCTGAATAGGCTGGGGTTATTTTGCCTGGAGCATTGGAAGCTGAGGGGTGACTTTATAGAGGCTTATAAAATCACAAAGGGCATGGATAGGGTAAATGGACAGGGTCTTTTGCCCAGGGAAGGGGTGTCCAATACTAGAGGGCATAGGAATAGGGTGGGGGGGAAAGATTTAACAAGGACATAAGGGACAACTTTTTCACAAAGAGGGTGGTGTGTGTATGGAATGAATTGCTGGAGGATGGGATGGAGGCTGGTACAATTGCAACATTTAAAAGGCATCTGGATGGGTATATGAATAGGAAGGGTTTTGAGTAAATGTGGCAAATACTGGCAAATGGGACTAGGTTTACACAGGATATCTGGCTGGCATGGCTGATTTGGATCAGAGGGTCTACTTCTGTGTATATCTGTATAACTCTATGATTCCCAATACATGGCAATACCATTGCCTTCATGTCCACTTGAAGATACAGTTCACTTTGACTTGATACTATAATCCCTGTTCCTTCACCATTGCTGTATCAATATCCTGGAACCACCTTTCTAATAGCACTGTAGGTATACCCACGTCACACTGCAGCAGCTCACCATCACCTTCAGTAGAATCTCTCCAGTGTGGAAACAGGCCAGTTGGCCCAACAAATCCATACCAATCCTCCGAACAGCATCCCGTCCAGATCCATCCCCCTACTCCATAACCCTGCATTTCCTATGGCTAACCGACACATCCCTGAACGCTATGGGCAACTTCCCATGGCCAATCCACCAAATCTGCACATCTTTGTACTGTGGGAGGAAACCAGAGTGTCTGGAGGAAACCCACACAGACACAGGGAGAACATACAAATTCCACAGAGTCGTCTGAGGCTAGTATCGAACCCATGTCCCTGGCACCGTGAGGTAACAGTGCTAACCACTGAGCCATCATGCTGCCTTCTCAAGTGCAATTAAAGGTTGAAAATATATATATTGGTTAGACAGCGCACCAATCTCCCAAGATCAAGATTAAGGAAAGGTTCCTATTCAGCATGGAAATGATCCTAACTAACATCACAAATTACAGCCTCTGAATGTGACCAAAGTACATGTTCTTTTCTTCTCATCTTCTGTGCAATCCTTGACTCAGTCAGATACAAAACTTTCACCACCTTTACGCAGTATCACCATCTCCCCCGCGATGGCTTCCTGTCTAGGCCTAATGGACTGATGGATGAAGGCCTGTAACAATGTCATCCCGCCGTCCTTAGCCAGGTCAGGCGCTGTGTTTTTCAATTGATGAGCAGGTGATTAAGCCTTTCAAATGTTGAGTTATGTTGTAAAACAACAATTGGTCAAAACATAATGCGAGTTACTCAAAAAGAGCACAGGAATGTAAGATTGCCTGGCTTTCTTGTTGTCACAATTTTGGGACAAAGCCACAATCATTGAGCAATATAGAGCCATACAGCACAGAAACAGACCCTTTGGTCCAACTCCCACCAAGCAGACATCCCAATCTGATCTCGTCCCGTTTTCCAGCACTTGGCCTTATCTCTCTAAATCCTTCCTATTCATTTGCCCATCCAGATGCCTTTTAAATATTGCAATTGTAGCAGCCTCCACCACTTCCTCTTACAGCTCATTCCATAAACGCAACACCCTCTGCATGAAAAAGCTGCCCCTTAGGTCCCTTTTTAAATCTTTCTTCTCTCATCTTAAACCTACACCCTCTAGTTTTGGACTCGCCCACCCTGGGGAAAAAGAAAGCGACCAGACATCACACTCTCACCACTGTCAGTGCTCATTCTCCTCAGGCAAGCCCCTGGGATTGAGGGTCGTTTTGCTTCTACTCTGGTTCTGCCATGACTGGTAACATGAAGGTGTGATCTGCAGTCTAGGCCTCACGTTGGGCCGGTGCTGCTTGAGAGGTTCAGGTTGATGAATTGTTTGAAAGTTTGTGTGCTTTCTCTGGAGCTTTGACGTCGCCTTGGGGCGTTCTTGAGGCAGTCTCTCGATGTGTTTGGTGCATTTTCTTTTTCTCGGTTTTAGCCCCATACAGACCTCTTCAGGGATGCTTTGAGGACATCCCAAGACCATTTCCTCTACCCTCTTTGGAGTCTCCTGCTGTGAACAAGTTCCAGGTAGAACAGTTGCTTCGGAGAGTCTGGTGTCACTTGACGTGTCCCACCTGGTCTGGCCAGTTTTGTGTAGTTAGTCCCTCAGTGCCAGGCCTGTTGGCTTGAGAGAGGATTCTGCTGTGCTTTCTTGCCACTGGATTTGCAATGGAAGCATTTGTCGAGCTTTGAGATATGTGCTGTAGGTTCTCCAAGTCTTCAAAGCTCACTGGGGCATGGGAATCAGGGCTGTAATGTCAACCATCACGGCAGCCTTGGTTTTGAGCCTTAACTTTAGTGCTGCTGGTTAGTGATATATGGTTTAAGAGCAAATCTCTTTCAGTGTTTCATTGCTGCTATTTGACATTTAGAGACAGGGCTGTGAGGTCAATGAGCTATGGTTTACTCTGGGCAACGGCAAGCACCAAGGCTGATTTAAGCAAATGGAAAACACAATTGGAAATAAACTGGCAAAAGAATTGGCTGTCTACCTGCTGCTACTGGTACGGCCCAAGCAGCAGAGATTTTTAAAAAAAAATCATTCATGGGATGCCGACATTGCTGATTGGGTCAGCATTATTGACCAACACCCAATTGCCCAGGCGAAGGTGGTGGTAAGTTGCCTCTTTGAACCACTGCAGCACTCCCTCAGGCCCTCTAAACACCAAATCCCCAAATACCCCACCATTACCACCACCACACCCCACTCCACCAACTTCATGTTTGCAAGCTTCTGCATTTCCCAGGATTAAGGCACTAATGATGACCATGAAACCATTGCCGATTGTTGGGAGATAACCATCTGGTTCACTAATGTACTTTAGGGAAGGAACCTGCCATCCTTACCAGGTCTGGCCGGCATGTGACTCCAGACCCACAGCGATGTGGTTGACTCTTAACTATCTTCTGGGTCATTAGGGATGGATCATACATGCTGGCGTTTGCTAGTGGCGCCCACGTTCCATGAACAAATTTAAAAAAAGAAAGCAATCACTCTTCAAATGTTCTCCTTTGGCTGGAATCTCCCGAGGTGGTGAAAGGTGCTATACAAATGGAGGCTTTCCTGGATTTCTGTTGGCACAATTGATATCTCACAAAGACCGTGTCGGTTTCCAAGTATCACTTTCAATTCCATCAGTTTCCCTCCCTATATGTTTCTTCTCCTGTCCCCTGAAGAGGGTAAATCATCGTGACAGGGGTCAAAAAGCTTCCAGCATCTCACTCAGGTGTTCATGTCCCTGTGGATAAATCAAGGCAGCGTTTGCTATGTGGAATGCACCACTCTAGTCCTCTCTTACCCTACCATCCAGAAGGTGAAAGGTTTTAGTTTGTTCCTCTCTCCACATGTCAACTAAAAGCTGACAGGGAGAAAGCAAAATCATTCAGCTGAGCAAATGAGTGTGAGTGATGTTTGGTTGCAGAGGTTGGCTTGTGACCTTCTCTTTGGGAAATGTCACCTGAAGCAGATGAAGCCCATGCTTAACAGTAGCGGCAATGTGCATTCATTGCGAGGCACACATTGTCAGGTTCATTTCCTGTGATAGTTTAAATAAAAATGGAATTGTTATTTATCAGTAAAAGAGTTTCATTGTGTAAAACAATCTAGAACAGGGGTCATTTATGGTTTCAGGCCAAATAACTATCTGTAGCATTTCATTGAATAAAGTCTGCTTTTTCTAACAGCACAAGCCATAGGTGAAACGCACCAGTACTGTGCAAACTTTTTTAAAAGATTGCTTTCTGTGACTGTCAAAGTGCAGCTCAGAAGCAAAATCCTTTTGAGCAGTAGGTGACAAATATTTTGCCCTCTTGTCACTGTTGACAGGATGCTAGGCTGCTGCTGAGAATTGGGGCAAGAGTTTAAGGCATTTATTGTTTCTTCCCTGCTTGGTAAACATGGGGTGACTTAAACTGTGAGGATAGTAAACGTTTAACCAAGTTCCCAGAGATTCAACTAATTGATGAACATTGGGGATTTGGATCTTCAATTCCATATTTAACCTGCTCCAATTAAACATTGTGTTAAAAGAAATATTTCCGGAAATTTGGTTTTGTGATTTAGTGTACAATTGCTTAAAGTGCTGTTGATACAAAAATGTTAACGGAGGTGTTAATCCACTTAAAATAATTGTGCTACATCTCACCATTAAGATAGCCAACAGAGGAATTTCCCGCAAATGTGTGAAGAGTTCATACATTAATCATCCCTCAGTATTGAGTCACGTCTTCATTGTTATGTCATTGAACATATTAATATGCTCAGGCCCAAGTGGAAGCAAGTCATCCTCAATTCTAAGGGGCTGCCAAAGAAAAGGATTGTAATCGTTGTTGTGAACAATCCGATGTTCGGTCCTCATTTGATTACTGAGCTTGTTCACCTCAAGCGCTTGGATGTTGCCTTACAGTGCTTGGTCTCAGCATGTCCTAAGCTAGGAAATCTACACCTATTTCTGATCTGGAACCACCTGATGAAGGAGCAGCGCTCCGAAATGTAGTGCTTCCAATTAAACCTGTTGGACTATGACCTGTTGTTGGGTGATTTTTAAGTTTGTACATCTATTTCTGCTTTTGATCACAGCCCAGAGAATTGTCCTGGAAATACTGCAGCTTGGAGATGTTAAGGGGAGTGAGCTCAGCAGTCAAATAGCTGCAGTGATTTGCACATGGTGAACAGCTGGACAGAGTGAGATGCTGGAATGTTCCTGAAATCTGTCGAAACACCCATCAGACTGAATTTCAACTTTCTAAAGAGAGAAGGAAAATTACTGGTAACAGGGAGGAAATTTCTGAATGTTAGACTGTAACAGTCTCAACTGTCATTCTCACAAGTGGAAATATACATCGGCAAATCCAGAAGTAACAGCGGACAGAAGAATCTGTTGATTATTAAAAGGTTCCTAACAATATGCAGTGTAGTAAAAAAATTGCTAATTCATCACCCTCATGCTGCATGTTAGAAACATTAAGCTTAATGCTATTTAAGTTGTTAAAAAATAGTTGAACAAAAGTTGCTGCATTGCTGATTTTAAACCTATTTGGTAAAGGATGAATAGACATCATACACTCTGTCTTTAAATAATTTCCTTATATATTTAAAGTCAGTTATCCACTTTCAGGAATGTTCAACCAGTTGGACTAAGATAAGGAGCCTTTATTTAACAACCATTGCCCCCACATCTGAAAGCTTCAAAGTGTCCTGTCCCTCAGCCAACTCGCACTATCTCGATCACATGAGCCTGGAGTGCACCTGGGTCAACTTAAAACAGGAATAAAGATTTCAAGCCACTTTAATGGTTAAGAAGTGGGCCTCAGCTGTTTGTCTAGATGAGAATGGGATGGCTTTGCTAAAAGGGCAAGCTCCGAATCGAATACTTTCAAAGGTCAATGAATATTTATAAATGTGGTCGGGTGCAAATAAGCTGTTTACAACAGTTGTAAGCAAAGGTTTTACATTTCAAACCAAATAGAACTCTCATTTTATTCTCAAAACTGGCCTCACTGAGTTTGACAAGATGAATGTTAGCACTTCTATTTAACTTATTTTTAACTTTTATAACTTGATATTTTACATTTTAACTTATCACCTTTTGCATTTGTTTTTCACCAGTTCAACATACACACACACACACATACAAACACACACACATAGGGGTTTCTTCTCTTGTCTGGAATAGTTGGAACATAGTCCCCATTGGCTATTGGTCTTGATGGCCAGTGATGCCTCTTTAAGCCCAACTTCAATATCTGTGCTACAAAAAACACAGTTATTAACCCTCCCCACGCATGTTTCAGAATTCAGTTGAATTTCATGATGTTTTCAAAACCTAGACCAACCCAGTCACCTGTGCCATCGTTGCTATGTGGGTGGCATTATAGTTGCATGTTTACGATGGTCATGCATGGGCAATGCTTTATCATGGAGATTGCCAGATTAAAGCGAAAAAGGATGCATTTTGGGTCAGGTGGCACTGGGATAATTTGTATGCAAGTAAATAAAAAAAGGCAGCAACAAGCACCGGGTTTTAAAAAAAAACTAATTGATGTTCAGAAATTATATCTTTCACATTTGGATCAGTAAGGTAAATAAACCACAAAAAATATTTGATGCACCGTCAGAGTAGACAGGGAGAAACTGTTTTCACCAGAACAAAGGAATATACCGATAGATTAAAGATGTAAGATCATTGGCAAAATATCTCAGGGGTATGGAAGGGTATTTGTTGTAATCGGGGTGCCTGAGCTGATGAAGGAAGTAGATTTCAAAGTTTCTACAAAGAAGTCAAATGTACTTGAGGTGAGAAAAATTAACTGTCTATTGGTAATGGCCAAGGGTGTGGGACTCAAATGGCTTTCAGAGGGTCTGCAAATTTACAATGGAACAGAATGCCTCCTTCTACATTGTTAGAGACAAAAAAAAATTGTAGACATGGAATCCAAAGTAAACAGGCAGGAGGCTGGATGAACATAGCAAGCCAGGCAGCACCAGGAGGTGGAGAAGTCAACATTTCGGGTGTAGGTTGTGTCATCCTATGATTTGGAACAGAACTTAACTGATACTGCCCCTCAATACTTCTGAACTGGATTTCATGGTTAGATGCCCCTTAGATTTTTAAATATAACATTTAGATATGTCTAGATATATATTCCTTCCTTAGTTGGATGCATATGTTGGCATAACTTATGTGTTACTAAAATAAGTTATTGTCTTGTATATGAAAGCCAATGTGCCCATTTAAACTGTCCAATGTGATTGAAAATCATTATTGTGCAATTCAAAATATCTATTATCCCTATCATCCAAAGTTCAAACTTTGAACAGATGATTTACTCCGATGATGCCCTTGTGCAATTACTTGGGATAGATTACTACATTATCAACAACAGCTTGCATTTATACTGTATTGCATTTTGACCATAATAAAACATCCCAGAGACAAATGGACCAAAGCTGGATAGTAAGTTGCATAAGGAATTACAAAGTCAGAAAGCCAAAAATAGTTCTTAAGAAGGACTTAGAGAAGGAAAGTGAGGTAGTGGAGTGGATAGATGCAGGGAGAGAATTCCAGAGCATACGGCTTAATAGCCAAAATTACTGAAACCAATTCCGAAATTCAAAATTGCTCATTTGGCAAGAACTAATGGCATGCAGGCAACCCAGGGAGGTTGGTAGGGTTGAAGGAGATTAAAGGGATTAGGTGATAATATGT
>NW_025206709.1:10651-12000 GCF_004010195.1 Chiloscyllium plagiosum | reverse complement strand
GATCCCACAGACAGTCTGTCATTACCTTCAGTAAGTCTTTCACAGTTTCAACACAAAGTTCAAGCAAATATCAGTACTGTTTTGAGAGATACCTCTGAAATCTCAGCCCCGATAGTATTGGTTTAATTCCATTTCACCCAATAACCATGAGGATGTTGATAATGGGGATATCAGTGATTATCATGCCAATTACTGTCATGGGAAAATTTTTAGATTCTCTGTTTGGAGGTGGTCATAACCTGACACTTGTATGGCGCAAATGTCATTTGTTATTTATCAGCCCAAGCCTGAATTTTGTCCAGATCTTGTTGCGTATGAATATGGATTGCTTCAGTATCTGAGGAAATGTGAATGGTTCTGAACATTGTGCAATCATCAGCAAACGTCCCCACGTTTTAAAAAATGTATTCATGGGATGTGGATATCATTGGCTAGGCCAACATTTATAGACCATCTTTATTTATCCTTGAGAATGTTGTGGTGATTTGCCTTCTTGAACCATAGTGCTGTTAGAACATAGAACATTACAGCGCAGTACAGGCCCTTCGGCCCTCGATGTTGCGCTGCCCTGTCATACTAATCTGAAACCCATTCCATGTACGTCCATTTGCCTGTCCAATGACGACTTAAATGCACTTAAAATTGGCGAATCTACTACCGATGCAGGCAAAGCATTCCATACCCTTATTACTCTGAGTAAAGAAACTACCTCTGAATCTGTCTTAGACCTATCTTCCCTCACTTTAAAGTTGTGTCCCCTCGTATTTGCCGTTCCCATACTTGGAAAAAGGCTCTCCCTCTCCACCCTATCTAACCCTCTGATTGTCTTGTATGTCTCTATTAAGTCACCTCTCAACATTCTTCTCTCAAACAAGAACAGCCTCAAGGCCCTCAGCTTTTCCTCATAAAACATTCCTTCCATACCAGGCAACATCCTCGTAAATCTCCTCTGCACCCTTTCCAAAGCTTCCACATCCTTCTTATAATGCAGTGACCAGAACTGTACACAATACTCCAAGTATGACCGTACCAGAGCTTTGTACAGCTGCAGCGTAACCTCCTGGTTCCGGAACTCAATCCCTCTATTAATAAAGGCCAAAACACTGTATGCCGCCTTAACAATCCTGTCAATCTGGGTGGCAACTTGCAGGGATCTGTGTACATGGACACTGAGATCTCTCTGCTCATCTGCGCTCCCAAGAGTCCTACCATTAGCCCCAGTACTTTGCATTCCGATTACTCCGGCCAAAGTGTATCACCTCACACTTGTCCACATTAAACTCCATTTGCCACCTCTCAACCCAGCTCTGCATCCTATCTATGTCTCTCTGCAACCTACTACATCCTTC
>NW_025206709.1:0-1396 GCF_004010195.1 Chiloscyllium plagiosum | reverse complement strand
ACTCAATACTCTGACCAATAAAGGAAAGCATACCAAACACCTTCTTCACTATCCTATCTACCTGCGACTCCACTTTCAAGGAGCTATGAACCTGCACTCCAAGGTCTCTTTGTTCAGCAACACTCCCCAGGACCTTACCATTAAGTGTATAAGTTCTGCTAAGATTTGCTTTCTCAACATGTAGCACCTCGCATTTATCTGAATTAAACTCCAGCTGCCACTTCTCAGCCCATTGGCCTATCTGATCAAGATCCTGTTGTAATCTGAGGTAACCTTCTTCGCTGTCCACTGCACCTCCAATTTTGGTGTCATCTGCAAACTTACTAACTATTCCTCTTATGCTCACATCCAAATCATTTATATAAATGACGAAAACTAGTGGACACAGCACCGATCCTTGTGGCACTCCACTGGTCACAGGCCTCTAGTCTGAAAAACAAACCTCCACCACCACCCTCTATCTTCTACCTTTGAGCCAGTTCTCTATTCAAATGGCTAGTTGGGCCTGTATTCCATGAGATATAACCTTGCTAACCAGTCTCCCATGGGGAATCTTGTCGAACTCTTTATTGAAGTCCATGTAGATCACGTCCACCGCTCTGCCCTCATCAATCCTCTTTATTACTTCTTCAAAATTTGGGATTTGGAAGACCTGATTTATATGCGTAATTGTTAACAATATATTGAATTAAAGAAAGAAGAAATGTAGCTAAATTTTGAAGCCATTGAGTGCATTTGTATGAATAAAAAATACTTTTATCTCAGAAGTTTAAAGTCCAGGATAGCATTCTGATTTCACACTCTACATTATTCATCCATAACTTGGCATGTTGTCCTTATTGGTATAAATACTCAGGAGTCATTATAGTGCACACAATGTCGTAAATGTTATTTAACATATAATCGTAGCAACATTTATGTTTGTAAACTTGTCCAAAGTAGGTTTTCTTTTCTCAACTGTTCACAAGATATGGGCCCTGTTGACTAAACCAGCACTTACTGCCCATTCTTAATTGCTCCTTCGGAAGATGCAGATGAGCTGTCTTCTTGAACAGTGCATGAATGTGGTGTTGTTGTGCACAAATGTGGTCAGAGAGGGAACTCTGGGATTTAGATCCAAATCAGGGAGGTGGGTGGATTAGAGAGGCACTTGCAGATGATGGTGTTCCAGTGCATCTGCTGCCATTGTTCTTCGAGATGGTAGCGTTGAAGTTTGGAAAGTGCTGTCTGAGAAGCCTTGGCGACTCGCTGTACCGTGCCTTGGAGACAGCACACACTGTTACCTCTGTGCATCGTTATGAAGGCAGTGAATGCTGAAGGTGCTGGATGAAGAGTCAATCCAGTGGGCTGTTTTGTCCTGGTTGGTTTCGAGATTCTTGAATGTTGTTGGAACAGT
>NW_025206708.1:6858-12000 GCF_004010195.1 Chiloscyllium plagiosum | reverse complement strand
AGTTCTGGTCTTACCTGTCAAATGTAGTCCATGTAATTTCAACAATATTTTCTCTTCATTTTCGGGTCTCTCCCCAGTGCCATCTTCTTTCTCTAAATGCTGTTTCTCTATGACCTCAACAGCATTCACACATTCATTAAGGATGCCTCTCCATCATTTTTCTTGACACTTTTCAACTGACTCTAAGCTGCAAAACTATGGCCTAGTTGAGCCATAACCTTTTGCTGACTTGCAAGCAAGCAAAACAATGGGCTCTTAGGATGGGTGTCTAGCAGAAACAACAAGTGAGCTCTCATCCTCATCAATGCCTTTGTGTGGTTTCCAATTATCTTGAGTATCCTTAGCATTGAGTGAAGACCTTGCTGTGTCAGGACTGTGTGGAAGTTGGTATGAACAGTCATGCCCATATGAAAAAATCATATGAACAGGCATCTTCCACATCCACAAAATGAGGTTTGGAACATCAGGACTGTCATGGACAACTATATCAATGATAGATCTGGATGTCACACCACTATCAAAGCTTAGGAATTCTGGCACTGACTTTGATGCTCTGAGTGATACACAGTGGCCCAGCTCAAAAACAAAATGGCGGTTACACTTTCTTCTGAAAGGGTAAATTGAAGGCAGAGCACCAACTCCATGTGGATTAAAAAAAGGCAGTGACATCAGTAGTACTGCTGTAGAAAATTAAGTGTCAAAGGCAAAGAAGGTTCTGCCTCATGTTCAACCTAAAGATGCTCGAAGAATAGGAACAGCAGAATGTTCTAAGTGCCTGGTCTGCCCATAAATCCATCATAAATAATATCTGCAAGGAGACTTTGGGTTTTGCTGTACCGGGGAGCATCAAGACTCAATCGACAAGAATGATGAAGAGATCCATGTGTTATGAACTGGAAACACTTTCTTTCAGAGAAAATTAAGTAATATGAACATATGAAACAGTTTATAAGATTAATATTTCAAATTTAAATGTAATCCTCTGGAGGTTAGTTGCATATTTTAGAAACTTCTGTTAGGAGCCAGGCATTTTTATTTCTATGTCTAACTTATACTTTCTGCCCAGTACAGTTTTGTTAGTTCTCAGTTCTGAAGAAGAGCAAACTGGACTCAAAATTTTAACTCTGTTTCTCTCTCCATAAATATGATCAGATCTGAGTTTCTTCAATATTTTAATTTTTGGTAATTCTGTACCTGTTTGCCCATCATGGATCTCTTCCATTAAGTTCTAATAATTCTTCCCCATTGGTGCTGGAAGAAAATGAAGCAATACAATACAAAAATCTTGCTTTGTCACTTGGCACTTAATGATCATTGTCTTGATCATACATTTGATGTGTTTTCCTAGAAACTTGAGCATACATAATATGGTTATGTTGTAGTATGGGCCACTCCTCACTCAAAACACACGTCTTGAAATGATTTGCCAGTTTACTATGATCTATTGTCAGACATCATCTGACCCAGAACTGTTGTTGCTGTTGTTGACATGCCCCACATGCATTCACAGTCATTGGATATCCTGCATCGTCATGGCAAATACTGTCTTATGCATTCAGTGTCCCTGGTGTAACAATGCTTTTGGTATGAAGGACATTGCCTTGAAAATGACTTGTCATGATATACCAGGTTTACCTATTTATGGTCAAAATGAACAAATCTTAATGCCATAATACCATCAGGACATCCCTGGATAATAATCTTCTGGAATTCTTGTAGTTGCTTATCTTCAGCAGTTGCCGAATGCAAATGTTCATCTTGGTTCTGGCCAAAGTGTAACAGTTAAACCTTGAGAATATCTTCAAGTTTGTAGTCAGTAGCTTCACTGTGTTGATTAAAGGAGCAAACTTTGGTCTTTGTGGGTTGAATAATTTGCTGCCTTGCCAGACATAATTATCCAGGTACTTGGTTGATATCTTGCTTCAAAGTCATATAGTCATAGAAATGAACAGCACCGAAACAGACCCTTCAGTCCAACTCCTCCATGCCGACCAGATATCCTAACCTAATCTAGTCCCATTTGCCACCACTTGGCCCATATCCCACTAAACCCTTCCTAAACATATAGGCGAAAGTGAGGACTGAAGATGCTGGAAATTAAAGTCAAGATTAGAGTGGTGCTGGAAAAGCACAGCAGGTCAGGCAGCATCCGAGCAGGACAATCAACGTTTCGGGCAGGAGCCCTTCATTAGGAAGGAGGCTAGAAGCCTCGGGTGGAGAGATAAATGGGAGGGGGTGCGATTGGAGAGAAGGTAGGTGAGAGTGCAGTGGATGGATAGAGGAAGGGGTAAAGGTGATAGCTTGGAGAGGAGGGTGGAGCGGATAGGTGGGAAAGAAGATTGATAATTGGACCGGTCATGAGGATGGTGCTGAGCTGGAAATTTGAAACTGGGGTAAGGTGGGGGGAGGGAAAATGAGGAAACTGGTGAAGTCCACATTGATGTCCTGGGGTTGAAGGGTTCTGAATTGGAAGATAATGTGTTCTTCCTCCAGGAGTCGGGGAGTGAGGGAGTGGCAGTGGAGGAGGCCCAGGACCTGCATGTCCTTGGCAGAGGATACCCATCCAGATGCCTTTTAAATGCTGTAATTGTACCAGCCTCCACCACTTCTGGCAGCTCCTTCCATATCCATATTACCCTTTTGTGAAAACGTTGCCTTTTAGGTCTCTTTTATATCTTTCCCCTCCAACCCTAAACTTATGTCCTCTCGTTCTGAACTCCCCCAGCCCAAGGAAAAGACCTTGACTATCCTGTCCATGCCCCTCATGATTTTATAAACCTCAATAAGGTCACCCCTCAGTCTCTGATGCTCCAGGGAAAACAGCCCCAGCCTATTCAGCCTCTCCTTTTGGCTCAGATCCTCCAACCCTGACAACATTCCTATAAATCTTTTCTGAACACTTTCAAGTTTAACAACATCCTTCCAATAGGAAGGAGATCAGAGTTACAAACAGTATTCCAAAAGTAGCCTAACTAATATCCTGTACAGCTCCAACTTGACCTCAACTCCTATGTAAAAACAATGACTGCAGATGCTGGAAACCAGATTTTGGATTAGTGGTGCTGGAAGAGCACAGCAGTTCAGGCAGCATCCAAGGAGCAGCAAAGTCTACGTTTCGGGCAAAAGCCCTTCATCAGGAGTAAAGGCAACTCTATTGCTCTAACCAATAAAGGAAAGCATACCAAATGCCTTCTCCACAATCCTACCTACCTGCGACTGGACTTTCAAGGAATTATGAATCTGCACTCCAAGATCTCTTTGTTCAGCAACACTCCCTAGGATCTTACTATTAAGTATATAAGTTCTGCTCTGATTCAGTTTTCCAAAATGCAGCACCTCGCATTTACCTAAATTAAATTCCATCTGCCACTTCTCAGCCCATCTGACTAAGATTCTGTTGTACTCTGAGGTAAACTTCTTCTATATTTTAGGATGCACATTGGTAATATGTTGGAAGTGGCTCCCATGTCAATTTTAGCTTTGTGTGTGGTCCTGCCTTTTCAAGAGATATTAAATGTTGTAAAAATGTCTGATCACTTACACCATCAACATGGTGTATGAAGTAAATAATATGAAAAGCTTGGTAATCTGAAATTTGACTTTCACTTGGTTGACTTGGAGCCTCATTGATGTACTTGCATTTATACACTTGCCTTGATACTAGTTTTGCATTGTTGTACCATCTTGCTTGTCACTTGTGTTTTGTTTTGGAATCTGGCTTGGCTTTTGGTACCAGATTTCCTGCGTGTGTGCTCAATGTGTCTTGGAGTTTTATATATGCTTTACAGATATCTAGGAAAGCTGGACAGTTTTCGGTAGTTGTGACAAACTGCAGCTGTTACAAATTTTGTTTCTTTGTTGAGTGTTGCTGACTAAAGCAATAGTGTTTGCTGCACTAATTGTTGTTGGCCTGCACTATGGGGTCACACTTGTGTTCATCCTCAAGTAATGCATTGTTAGTTTGCCCTTTGTCCAAAAGATCTTTCCTAGTGGCTTTAATTAATGCGGTGATGATGACTGACTCGATGAGCCTTTTTAACACTTCCTCTTTGGAAACGTCCCATTCATAGCATTTTCTGACAACCTAGTCAATAGACTCTTGAGGTTGCTGTCTATATGATGTGAGTTAGATTCTGTTAGTCCTGAAGTTTGTTATTATCTTGGGTTGATCTTCAAGAACCTTCCAAATCTTTTCTGGATCTTCCCTATTACTCATGAAGTGAATGGATATGATTTTTCTGTGAAGACTCTCCACCTTGCCAATAACAAACAAGATCTTTAGAGCTGTCTTATTAGGATTATTTGTTGCTGGTCTGCAAAATAGAACTGCATGCATTGTTTGAAATAGTTGTAATTCAGTGTAGGTGTCACTGGATTTTCAAATCACAATGAGGTTTCTCCTGTCTATAATTCCACTTTAACAATTTTAGACTGCAGAGCTATACCTTAATGACCATTTAGATTAAATCTGTTTTTTAAGAATGTGGACTTTTCATCTGCTTTTCTGAGAAGATGTTACTGATGTTTTGATTATCAGGAGCCTAGCATTCTAGCTCCCACCTTCTGTATTGCACCACACTTGCTTTGTATACCAGCTCAAAAGTCCATTACAACCCTTGTCTGGCAGTCTTAGAATTCTTTTATCTTGGTACAGCATATTCCATTTAGAAATAAATTAGCTCTGTTTTCTTGGAGATTAATGTCACATCTACAGTTGTCTGTACTTGCAGGAACTGATGCTGCTGACAAATGAGAAATTCTTCTTTTGGCTGAATTATTTTGTCAAAAGCTGTAGTTTGTTTGGTCTTCAACTGGTTTGCCAACTATCTGCAACCAAGATATTGGAGTCTATTCTCAATAGCCACAGCTGCGACCATGGTGTGAGTTTACTTCCAATAAGGTGGTTTACTTGATGTAGCTTGCATCATGAGATCAGATTAGATTACAATGTGGAAACAGGCCATTCGGCCCAACAAGTCAACACTGACCCTCCGAAGAGCAACCCACCCAGACCTGTTCCCTACACCTAACACGAGGGCAATTCACCTAACATGCACATTTTTGTACTGTGGGAGGAAACTGGAGGACCAGGTGGAAACCAACGCAGAATGTGCAAACTCCACACAGACAGTTGCCTGAGGC